>NW_027286908.1:3460000-3495000 GCF_022747635.1 Hetaerina americana
ACTAAATTAATTAAAAATGTTTTTCCCGTGCCACCAGCAGCATCAAGAAAAATGATACCTCCTTCTTGTTTATCTACTTGATCCATTATTATTTCGTACGCGAATTTCTGATCTTCATTAAGAAGTGACTTTTTATCCGCGATGTATGCTTCTAAGTCTAAGACATTGTAGCTAGTTTCACGTATATAATCTGGATAAAATACACCCTGTTGATCTTGTACAGGTGCAAAAAGACCGAGTTCCACTAAAGTCTTGTTAACCATGGTGATACACTTTTCCTCCAAAATAATCAAAGTTTTATTAAAAATGCCGGAGTTAAACGTAATATCCAATGTAGGATTTTCACTTCGAACTTTAGCCAGTATATCCTCACTCATTGATTCTTTATATTTTTCCCATAATGTTTTTGGATTAGATGGATTACAGGAGGTTATTATGATGGCAAACAAAATTCGGATTTGTCCTGGAAGAGAAATCAAACTGGCCTCTCGCAATGAGTCATCCCAGTGTTGATCTCCTTCTAGCAACCCTAAATTCTGGCAAGCTTCTCTGAATGTCTCATATATTTCTCCGTTTACCGTTCTTAATTCTGCAAATGAGCGAGGTCTTCTAATGGTATGTAGAAGCATTCTTAAAAAATAACATTCGGCGTTGTTAGGATGGACTGTGTAGACTCGGCCCAATGCGTCACAAGAATAAATATTATTCTCAGGATCAAAGTTGCCCATTTTTCTTCTACAAAAGACTTCCCTTGATGTATTCCATGTATAATATCTCGTCAATTCTGAATACAATAGTGTTCTTGCAAAAGTATCCTGCTGGCATAGTTGGAAAAATGCTGTTTCTATGACAGCAAAAAAGTAAACAAATTACATACATACAAACAAACACTCTCCTTATATATATATATATATATATATATATATATATATATATATATATATATATAATATATATATATATATATTTAGTTAGTTATTTTTATTTATATACACACATATATAAATTCCTGTTAATATATTTACACACAACGACAATCTACCGGGAAATGCAGGTTTGAATTCCGTGTTATGGTTTCGTCAGGATTTTTACATCCAAGCTTCGTTCGCAAACGTACCAGCTTCTTCCAAACTTCTGTCGAATATAAACCCCAGCGTCATGCATGGACACCATAATCAATCATTTATTGAGCGTATTGAGTGCGTATTTGTTCAAGTAATAGGAATCATTACTTGTTATTCTTCCGTTATGGGAAGTTCTTGATTGGACACAAATTTCACACCCCTACATTTCTCAGCCTCACTCAATGAGACGCAATCTGACATTGAACATTAAAATAAGCCGAAGGAGCGAAGATTAAATTACAGATTGAAGCGCTTGAATAAATTGGAAGGACGTCTCTTAAGCAGTGATGCTGATGATGTATTATTACCCCCATTGTACTGGATTAGGAGAGATCATGTCGATAAAATTAGAGATATTAAGTGTAGAACAGATTGACTTAAGATGTCATTTTTTCCACGAACGATAGGGGATCATTATCACATTGCCCGACCGTGGTAGGGTCATATTCAAGTCAAAATTATTCTGCTGCGTTTTTACCCCCTTCCACACACCCTAGGGGTGGCTTGCAGGGTACTTAAATAAATAAATAAAAGCCCCACTTCAGTTCCGCATGCGTCTTCCCTCTCTTCATTCCGTCCAAGTCGTCTATCCTATTCCTACCCTAGGCTAGGTTTGCAATTCAATAATAACTCAAATAATTTAATCTATAATTTAAACAGTCGACCACATGGCAACAATTCCACGATATCATAATCGCTTTCATAATTCTGAAAATCGCTTCTAAATACAAGGGCACCCACTTCATCCAAGTGCTCTGCAATTATGACGCTATAGTAACCGCGAAAATGTGAAAGCGAGGCATTGTTTCCAATGTTACACAGGGTCCATTGTTACCATTGCTCGTGTTATGGTGATGATGATGATGTTTTGCTGAGGATAGTTATTGACAGTTGCTGGCAGATGCTAAGGATATTTAATGACAGTTTGCTGGCAGATGCTAAGGATATAGCCTTTCATTATTTAACTTTTCGATTGGCAGGTGTCAGATGAATTGGGCGTTGATTGTCGCTGTTTATTTTCACAGGAAACACTTTTTCTGCCATTGGAGCCAAATGTCACGGATTTCGAAATTTGACTGAAGCCTTTCCGCACAAAACACGTAAGACGCTCAAATATTCGATTTCTAAAATACCATCTCCATGAATCACTATCAGGTGCTTCTTTTCGTCACACTGAAGTCCCTATAAATATATTTGAAAATGTATCTATCTACACACAGCGGAACTTTGTAGCTGTTTTCTTTATCTTATATGAGGTAGTGTACAGGCTTTTTCCAATTATGCGTCTCTGGATTCATTTTTCTTTTGAAATAATTGTGCTTTGATGAATTAAGTGAGGAAAGTAGCAGACTTTACATCGCTCAAAATAGAAGATACCCGAAGGCAATTAAAGACAATTTTTTCCTAATTTCATGGGACCGTTTCTCAAAATGACATTTACAAGTCTACTGTAACGGTCTTCATCATAATTAGTAGTATTTCAATCTTAATATTGGTGTAGTGCAACCATCTACCATTTTCCTCTTTGAAGTGTTGCCCAATCTCCCTCACACCCTGATAACTTCTACGCTTTATATGTTTTTCTTAATTTTTTCCCCTATCCTTGTCTCTTGGTCTTCCTTAGCGGTATATTCCTTCCCGTCATGTATCTAAGTCATCCATTGTACCTTAAGGTGTGTCCTATCCATGTAGTTATTTTTTGTTGTAGAAGTATATCTCGATATGGTCCTTTTTTCCTCTTCTTACTCTGATATGTACTTTCTGTTTCCTCGCATTGTCCATCCATTTAATCTTCTTCTGTATTCTTCTCTTCAGCACCACGTTTCAGAGGCTTATCCTTTTTTCTCAGATCCATATTTTTCGATTGTTCCATGTTTCTGATCCATAGAGTACCATGCTCCCCGTTAACGTTTTGACGAATTGCTTCATTCTTAGCAACCTCAGGTGTTCTTTGGACATATTAATTGCCTCTTCTTCATGGACGTCTTCTTAGTTTGAGCTCTTCGTCGCTTGATGGCGGTCGAAGTTGTTCCATCTCAAGTTATTTCTACTTCTTCCCAGGTTGACGAAGAATTTTACTTTCTCTAGGCTCACTCTTCGAATTGTGATATCTATCTTCAGATTCTTTCCTCCATACACACATGGATATTAGTTTTCTTCTTGTTAATTCTCTGATATTCCACTCCATGAAGTACCTGGTACATTGCATTCAGAGTTTCCTGCGAGTCCTCTCACGTGTCTTCTACTACCCCTGCTACGTCGACTGCGTGTAAGAGAATTTGAATTTCTTTGTCATTATCTTCAACTCCTTCACTCCCGTGACTTCTTGACGGTCTTTAAGACATCATAAAACATTCAGGTTCGCATTCAGACGTCTAGCAACTGCTTCGTCATTTTTTAACATCAGCAAACCCTGTGCGTGCTTATTTAAGGAACTTGTAAACTGACTGGTAACTTAAAAAAAAACAATTTCAAAGGTGTTACAACGCCTTACAAGTCGTAAAAAGTGAACAACTGTAGTATTTCTCTCGAAACTGTGTGGAATTAACGCGGAAAATTTCATTTCAAAACTCTACCATAGTATGTCCCTGTCTTATTGTCGGGGTAGGAAAGCCTTCTCCGTAAAATTACGCTCCGAAAAATTCTCATTAATTTAATGGGTTTTCCTTAGTCTTTTTTTTCGGCCTTTGAAGGTTTTCTTACGTATCCGTTCCTTTCTTAATTTCCTTCTGAGGACGTATAGTTTTCTTTTCCTTAATATTCTCCTGAGATTGCTTCGTCTTTTTTCATCTCTCTCTCACTGTCTCCCTTTGGCTCAAAATGATTCCTTTCGATACATTCCAGGACACTTTTATTTCACCGTTCGTATTTGAGATTTCTGGTAAAGTGGAGAAGTAAGATGTTTGTTTGTCTATGGTATGTTAAACGTAAAAATTTTACAAAACTAATTCCCACATTTCGCCCCTGTGCTTCTTAATTCGACAGTTTCCGAACAAAAATATAAAGGTTTGTATAAAAAGTAACGGTAGCTTTTTTTCCTGACTTGTGCGTGAAGTTCTGAATTGGTGACCATCGGTTAAGTTTGCGCGTGATTGCAGATCGTATTGGCATTGATAAGATGATATTTCCCACCATTATCACCTAAAATGCTAAATATCTGCTCTAAATTCGTCTCTGAAAGACGACCTAGAGCAGAGTCGTGTGTCTGCTTACAAAGACCTGTAACGTCATCGCTACGATTCCCCAAGCACCTGGCAGTCCCGCCTTGGCACCAGCAAAATATTTCCAAGAGTAAGATCTTCCATCAAATAGCACCACCATGGGATCCCTAAGTTTCGTCAAAGAAGCTTGCAAGCATACCCTTAAGGACTTTCCGGAATTCGACTACCAGAGAGCCTTTGAGTTGTGAAAAAGCCGCTGGCAAAAGAGTGTAGACGCTCAAGGGATGTACTTTGAAGAATTTCGAGACGTTATGGCAATATCTGAAATAATTTTAAGTTTTACGAAACGTTTTCTGATACTTTTTATGCAAAATATGCAGAAAGATATTGGTAAAAATGAAACAATCAAAATACTATTGTAGGAGATTTTCTCTTGAACTATGGAGAATATCAGTAGGGTTGTCATCAGGCAGAACCCGTTAAATACAGACAATTTTAATTATTATTGATTCGAAGTATTCCTGTTTTGGTGGACTTTACTTTGGCACCTACAACACTGCTACAGTTCTCAGCCTCGTCTAATAAGGACATGACTCTACGCCTCATACTACATTAAATTATTCTTCAATTCCACATACTTCCTGCCTCCCTTCATTCCGTCCAACATGCCCATCCTATTCCCCTACTCACATATCTGTCATCCTACCCTCTGTAGTATACTACAGTCCTCAACATCCAATTGCTAAATCAGTATACTCTGTAACCATCTTTCTCCTGCCTCCTTTGGATTTCTCCCAACTATCCCCTTTCTTCACCTCTCACCATATCTAGCACTTCCACATTTGTTTTTCTTTTCTGTTCACTTCATCTCCTCTACCTACACCACACCCACATTTCAAAAGCCTCCAATCTGCACCTATCATACTGCTTCAATGACCATGTATCCACGCCGCACAAAACTACGCTCCCATATCTATCGCACTGAGTTTCCAATTCACTCACCAATGCTTGCAACCCCTTGGCTGACTGACTAAACTAAACTAAAGCTTGGTTATTAGCAAACGTAACTGATTTTACGAATTCCCCGCCCACTTTCATTCCTACCTCCAGTTCTTCCCATGCTTCCTTAATCATTTCCTCTGCGTACAGGTTGAACAGCAACAGTGATAATGGGCAACCCTGCCTTACACCTCTTCCTAACACCACCCATCGGGACTCCCCGTTCCCCACTCGCACCTGAGCAGTCTTGAGACATGTACAGGTTGCGTATTAGCCTCCTTTCCTTCCAATCTATTCCTATATTCTGTAATTCATTCAATAATAATTCTACCCTATACGCTCTATCAAACTCTTTCACGAAAACTACAAAAGCTACTAATATTTTTTCCTCTTCTATGTTATCTTGTACTTTTAATACTCATAGGATTTGATATTGTTACAAAAACAAAGCTTAACAACGGAAAAAACTACCGTTGATGAACCCAGCTGCGTACCATTAACCTCGAAAAGTTATCCATTTTGTTACAAAAGGTTGGTGACTTAACACTCCCTGCCGCACGCCCCGAGGGTGTCGTGCGATGGCCGACGTCGATTTTGATGAACTATTTCGAACGGTTTCCAGTATGTATGTCTCCTTCGGTGCTACGTGTCGAAAATGATTCAAATAGTTCCGATCCGACAGCTATCGAATCACGTGACACTTGCCAGACGCTGAATAGCCGAAATTTTTATCGCTTTCAAATCGCTCGCAACAATTTCTCCTCTCGTCGGTGTCTGACGTCACTCCTCGATAACTTAATAATGGGAATTATTTTGAACTATTTCAAATTATCCAACCCCTCCCTCATCTTCCGATGAAGAGGATCTACGCCGATTGTTTCCAGAAGCGCTCCATTCTCCATTGTTGGACGTTGCTATAGTTTCGAGAGTAGCGAGGTGAAATATTTGTTCCATTCATTTTTGTCGAAAGATGAGGTTGCTTCGTTGGCTTATTCATCTTATTCTTTTCCCTTATTCCTACGCATTTATTAAACGCAACTCCGAGCATCTGGGGCCCTTCTTCGCAGGACGGAGTAATTTCGAATTCAAAAAGGACAACAAAAAAAGGGTAAAAATGTCAATTTACATGGAAAATCTTCGTGAATGAACTGAAAGTGTGACGTGATTGATTGGAATATTAATCAGGTGTGACTGAAATTTCGGAAGAGAGTCAAAATACAGAGATTACACAGCAATAATTTAAAACATTCGTTAAATAAAAACCGCCATCTGGTTGATGACGGCGGTACAGGGTAAATTATAATATCCCCACAGTATGATATTATCGGTAAGCGAAATTACATTCAGATGTCGAGGGAAATTTATTGTCAAATGGACCGATATTACGAATAGTCCTTTCCCCCGTACTCTATTCGTAACCAGGGAATCAGTTGGAAAACAATAATAATAATACCACACGCGGCAGAATTTAAGGTCAAAAGTAAGCTGGTGTATAATCAACACCTGCAGCACACCCTAGCGGTGGCTTGAAGGGTAACATGTAAACAAATGAAATAAATAAATCATTTGGTAATGATACCCTAGTCTTCACCAGAATTTCCTGCGCCTGTCTTAACCCGACACTCCCTGCCACGCCCACGTGGCGTCTTGCAGGGCTATATGTAGATTCGCCTTGGGAGAGACACTCTTCTCCCTTTCAGGGTTCCTTCTCGCCCCCTTTATCTTTCCCCTATCCCATCCCACCGTTCTTATCCCCAACGTACCCTCTTCGGAGAGGATACGTTGGGGAAATTTCTGCAGGAGGACGTAAATTCAGGAAAATTTGCGCTCCCTGGGTTTTCTGTGGAACCACCCATGTTGGGGGTGTTTTAGGGGGGTGGGAGAAAGAGAGAGACAAAACTTTTGCCTAAACTCCCTGGAGGCGGAGCAGGGAAAGGGTCGATATCCTTATAAAGCTGCTCGTGGGATCTGAAGCGTGGCGATGCGTATTTTTTAAAGTCTAGAGCGAAGGCCTCGCTTCTTGGAATATTTAATTTTACGTTTCGACCCTGAATAGTCTATTTCTGAACTCTCTCTCCAATTGTTGCATTGCATTGTTGAAATTTAATTGTTGTCTACTGCTATGGAACTCTGTTGCTGTGGTGACAATGTTTCATTGTTGCTTATTCTTGCACTTCGGCGTGAATTTTCGTTAGGCCATCGTACCACTCACTATAGGAGGGATATTTCAAAATAAAACTGAAGAGATGAAAGTGTCGAACCGGCATATTAAGTATGTAATTTTTTTCACGAAAGTTTAGTGATGCGAACGTTCTAGAGTGTAAACAGTTGGGAGTTAACTTGGAGGTAGGACATTTAGATATTCAAATACTTGGAACACTTTTTTCATTTTTTTGTGCTAGAAAGATCGAGAATTTCTCGGCAATGTTTGATTGCGTAAGGTTTATCTCTGGGCTATAATTGTTTTTTACTTCGCGATGCTAGGTGCCAATAAACCCCAAATTTTGTGTTATATGCTATACATAGATGTTGATACAGAACCACTTCACTTAATCTGATGAAGTTGGTTGAAGCCATCAGGGTATTGAGTCAATTTCTTGTATATTTTCTGTGCCACGCAAAAGATATACATATACTACATAACACATGGAACACCACAATAGAACACAAAGTTACAAATGGAAAACACATAAAAGGACACATTTGAGAGTTAAAGCTTTCAGCATCCTCTTGGGTCTTTTCCCAGTCAGACTCTATATATATATATATATATATATGTATTTATGTATTTATGTGTGTGTTGTGTGTGTATATTTGTCCATATATTCCGTTTTCATTTCATTGATTGTTGAATGTTGTGGAAACAGTTTGTGATGTGAATCAAGGCTATATTGGCAGGGATCTTATGGGGGAAGGGTAAGAGGGGGAAGTAAGGAAAAAAGGATATGGTAGGGTTTCCTTTCTTTTTTTGTCCATGGTCCCTCGAGCACGGAATGCAGAGAAGGTTGAAACCCTTTTTCGCTTTCCCTGCCTCCCGGACAAGGAGAAAGGGACTGATACGCATTTTGAGACGAATCAAACGTCTTCAAGGCAATCGCAGTAAATTGGGATCATGGAAGGAATTCATGATCTTAGAAATACGAGGGGGCTGACAAAATTACCCCCACCATTCTTTCCGCCATATTGCCGTGGGTGTTCCAACATTTTTTCCGACTGTTATCTACTTTATGCAAAGTAACTGTTATGTTCTCTAGCGTCAAGCATAATTATCTTAATTTGAATGTTACCATTCCAATGTTTGATCTATCGGTCCATTTTCATGATTTTATCCACTGCTATCCTAAATTGTCATGCTATTATTTTACAAGGTTTTGAAAAAAGTCTTAAGGTTTGCAGAATATTTATTTGTCAAATGAGGGATCGGAATGGTGCGGTGGCTACCGTACTGGCTTCCCACCCAGAGGGCCCGGGTTCAATTCCCGGCGGTGTTGAATATTTTTCAGAGGTATCTCGATCCCTACTTGAGGTGCTTTGTGGAGGGCACTTTGAGTGAGTACGCCGTCCGTCGGATGGGACGTTAAGCTGCGGACCCCTTGGCGCCTTTCGTAAAGAGTAGGTCAATGCCGACGGCGGGTTTCTCTCCACCCTTCATCCTTTCCTGTCCATCCCCTTTGGCTCCAATGACCTCAGCTGTCGGTCACCTCCCCTAAATACTACTACTTTTTCAAATGTATGAAAGATAATATTTAGAAGAAATGTTTAATTATTGAAATCCTAACATTATATCCTTAGAAGTTTTTTATTATGAAAAAATGAATCAAATAAAAATCATTATTAATTAACTTAATCAAGAAAGGAGAATATTGACTTCCAATAAAAAAACTAACAAAAAGCAGCTTTATATCATTCAAAAATATTGAAAACAGAAAACGTAGCCAATTGAGTTCAGAAAGAATGTAGCTTTGCACATGATTAACAATACAGGGAAACAGATAATTAGCTCTTTACTTGAGATTAGGTGAAAGTTAGATAATATAACGGAATAATAATTGAGCCGTAGACTTCTTAATGAATTATTTGGACTAACAATTCATAATTTAAACACTTTCTCAGTAAAGCAATTAACAACATGAACAATCAATTCATTTTAGTCGATCTGTTGGTGGCATGGCAATAATTGGTATGGTTTAACAAAGGCAACCGCTCCGGGAAATCGTAATTTATCCAAAATGGCCCTACTGTAATATTGTTATAGCATGCAAAAGCACCAGGTTCGTATGGAGAGGACTTCATGGTGGAGAATAGGATCTAGATGGATTGAAATAGCCTTGGGGCACAATGGAGTAATTATAAACATAATATATAGTATAATCCATACTACATACTCGTAGTGCTTGGGAAAACATTGAAGGGAAACATGGAAAATTTCCGCAAGGGAACAAAAAGAGATAAGTACAACATAAATACGGAAGAATGGAGTGCTTAGTAATCCTAACATGGGACGAAAATACTCAATGTTGACGCCCAGGAAAGCACACATCCAAACATAAAAATCCGCCATTTGGCGAACAAATATTCATTGACGTGGAAATAGATGTAAGAAAAAGGGGTAGGAACACATACCTGTATAAAGAACGAACACACGAGAGGTGGGGAAAGCAGAATCAAGACGAAAAATATTTCCTTGACCGGGACTTGAACACCGGATCTTTCAACTTACCGTGCCGATGCTCTAACCAATTGAGCTATCGAGGAAACGTAATTAACCTCATCGATAAATCTTCAGTAGCAATGTGAAACAACAACAGTAGGCGACCAGTTCAGTTCAATGCCAATCATCTTGATACTAAATCGACAGTCAGAGTCCAACAATTGTGGGACACGAGCCACATTGTTGTCGGTTTTGCTGGTTGACGGCCGCCCAGAGCGTTGTTCGTCGTGAAGTTCCTCCCGGCGCTCCTTAAAGAATTATTGGCACTTTTAGTTAGCTACAAACCTACTTCTCTTCTTTACATAGTCGCCGTTCACATTATTAGTATACATTATAGTATATTTTGTAGCGCTGCACCAACTCCTTAAACCCTTCTGCATAGAAGCTCGCCGCCTGAGATTTGAACCAATTGACAACGACGTTCTTTAGTTCCTCTTCGGTTTCGAAGCGTTGTCCACCGAGCCTCTGTTTCAAGTGCAAGAAGAGGAAGTAGTCGCTAGGTGCAAAGTCAGGACTGTAAGGTCGGTGGTCAAAGAGTTCCCAACGAAAATCTTGAATTTTCTTCTTGGGTTTGGCAGCAGCGTTTCGGTACCCACCTTGCACACAATTTGTTGTATCCGAGGTTTTCCGTGACAATATTGTGGACAGTAGTGCGTCCAAGTTGAGGAAATTATTCAGCCAGGCCATTAATCGTCAATCGACGATCACATCGCAGTTTTTGTTCCACTTGCGAAACAATTTCAGTGGTCAGAATACTGGGTCTGCCACTTCGCTCTTCGTCATGGACATTTGGTCGTCCAATTTTTAAAATCACGGCACCATTGTCTAACCTTTCCTTCACTCATAGCTGTAGGTCCATAAACTAGGTATGACTCCCGATGAATTTCAGCAGCCGACAATCCTTTTGCATACAAGAATCGTATGACAGAACGGGATGAACGATTGTCGCGGACATTGTTGTTTGCTTGCACGGACAAGCAACCGACTTCTGAAGCAAAACAAATGCTCCTATAGCTTCTAAATGAATCAGTAGATAGCGCTGCAGGAGTAAAACTGTGCTCTCAAGCGCTAATATTTAAATATAACCAAACGGCCCTTACTTTAAGAATATGCCTTGTGTGTGTATATATATATATATATATATATATATATATATATATATATATATATATATATATATATATGTATTAAGTTCATTCAGTTTCTATTTTAAGTCACATTTCATGACAACAGTACCGTCAAATTTGATCGGTTAATGACGCTTTTTTCCGCATTAATTATTTGAATTTTTCCGAATTAAGAATTATCTAAAATTAGTATTCTTGTATCCGGATGTCCCGTAAAATCACCGAGGTCAACACGAGGACAGAAATTATCCCCGCGGGAGGGAACCCAGCAACCGCCTACCTCGCATAACCTCACGCATCATTCCTGACGTATCAGCTGAAAAGACCAAGAAGGCGGGGAGGTCGGGCCCATGGCTTTATTTATCGGCTGTTGGCTCGAATTACCTCCTCCGCAGTCGGCGGACCACGAAGCTCCCTATGCCATGGCAACCTGCCGCTGGGTAACCGACGCAAGCACGAATCCAATGTTATCCCGGGGAATTTAATTCTCCGGCGGTTCCACCGCTCTTGATGTATTTTTTATCAGATGGCACAATCCCAGTGATGTTTATGGAGGGGTTCGGCCGTTTGCCGTTCCGGCCGGATGGAAATAACGCCCATATAACGGTTCCTATGCGCGTGTGTGTGTGCATATAACTGTAGATATATATATATATATATATATATATATATATATATATATATATATATATGTATGTATATACATATATATTATATATGTATATATATACATATATATTATATATGTATATATATATATATATCTTTATAAATCCCTTGCAGGTTAAACTATAGATCGTTTTGGTCGGGAATGGCAATGGTGATGAGGTGGGACGGAATATTTATCGCCCCATCGATCGGCTGCTACTGCTTCGATTTTCTTTCCTTCCACAACCACAACCGCATGCCACACCCTGTTTTAAAATGTACACTTAGGTGTGATATATATACATACACACACAGACACACCTACAAAAATGCCTATATACGCACACATACGTAAATTCACGTGCGATAGGAAAATTTTTTTTTTCGCGCTATAATTTTGTACCGCCAGATTTGTACGAGGGTCATCCGGAAAGTAGTACCCGTTCGTGAAATAAAGACACAAAAGTAAATATTAACAAACATAAAACATTTTATTTGAAAGAGGATACTTTAAACTACTTCTCAACATAATCTCCAAGCAAATTAAGGCATTTGTCATAACGTGTGACAAGTTTCTGTATTCCTGCTGCATAGTCCTTCGCCGCCAGCTCATTGAGATACGCGAGGGACCCATCTTGCACAAATTTTTGCATAATGCAGATGGTGTTTAACAATTTCATGAACAATTGTTCGAGAAACATTGGGAAAATGCTCACAGATGTCATCAATTGTGACGCGCCGATCGTTCCTCACGAATTCGTCAACTGAGCTCACCAGTTGGTCTGTAATGACAGACGGTCTCTCCGAACGCTCATCGTCGTGTGTGTTCCCCCTCCCCATGTTGAAGTTGCGACACCACCGCCGAACAGACGACTCGTCCATTACATTGTCTCCATACACCTCCTTTAATTGGCGATGAATATCACATGGGCGAACGTTTCTTGCATTGAGGAATTTAATCACTGCCCTCACTTCACAACTGGCGGCGTTCTCAATTTTTTTAAACATTGTAAACAATCACAGAAACAACACAGGCAATGCTAGCGTCACGCAACTTGGCTCAGAGAAGGCAGACAAGCCACTGAAGCTATCTGACCTCGTCCAGCGGCTACTCGCGTCGTCAGCACTTCATGCGGCACGAACGGGTACTACTTTCCGGATGACCCTCGTATTAAACTCACTGAGAGAAAATAAATGCAGTAAGTTCTATAAATACCTATTTTTTTATATCTTACTGTGTTTAGGTTAGGCACCTGATGCTGATACGCAGATCAAAACCATGGTGATAGGACATTAAAAGTGTTTGGAAGTACAAAGTTTCTGTTATTTTTTACCCTTATCATGAAGGAATTCCACAAAGTGAAGCTAAAAACTGTTAACTTATTGTGTTTTTAAGCAAAAATTGTAGGTTTATGAAAGTATATAAAAATGTGTGTATGTATGTGCATACATATATATATATATATACTACCTTGATCAAAAATTTCCCGGAATTTATTCAGAAAATTAAAAATACAAGTTTATTCATCTAAATCTATATTGTCCCCTTCAAAGTAATCCCCATCGACTGCAACACACTTATGCCAGCGCTTGATCCAATCCTCGAAACATTTTTTATATTCGGTTTTCGGTATGTCCATCAGTGCTTCCTGCGAGTTTTCCATTACTTCCTCTCGGCTGCTAAATCGCGTTCCCCGTAATGGTTTTTTAACTCGATTGAACAGAAAGAAGTCACACGGAGCCAAATCAGGTGAATTCGGTGGCTGTTGGATGGTATTTGTTGCATTTTTCGTCAAAAAATTACGAATAATGATAGCACTGTGCGACGGTGCGTTATCATGGTGCAAAATCCACGAGTTTTCTGCCCACATTTCTGGTCTCTTTCGGCGAATTGCTTCACGCAAACGTCTCATAACGCCCAAATAATACTCTTTGTTTACTGTCTGGCCTTCTGGCAAAAATTCATGATGCACTACACCGTTGTAATCCATGAAAACCGTCAGCATTGCCTTCTTTTTTGACTGAAAACGACGTGGTTTTTTTGGTCTCGGCTCATTTGGTGAACGCCATTCACTTGCCTGATGTCTGGATTGCGTGTCGTACTCATAAACCCACGTCTCGTCTCCAGTAATGATCCTTTTGATGAATGTGGGATCGGATTCAGCCTCGCAAATCATGTCTTTTGCGACGTCAACACGGTCTCTTTTTTGCATGAAATTGAGGTCTTTTGGCACCAACTTTGCTGCTACACGACGGAAACCCAAATCATTAACCACAATGTCTTGGGCGGATCCATAGGCAATGTTCAAGTTCTCCGCTATTTCTCTGATGGTTAATTTGCGGTTATTGACCAACATTTCTTTTACTTTATCAATTTTTTCACCGACTTTCGATGTCGATGGTCTGCCACTGCGTTCATCATCTTCGATTGACTCACGACCACTTCTGAACCGCTCGTGCCACTGGTAAACGACCTTTTTTTTAGAGAATCGTTGCCGAAACACTTTTCCAACATTTCCAACGTCCGTGCGCCACTAAATCCGTTTTTTACGCAAAATTTAATACAAGTTCGTTGTTGCAAATTTAAATCCATTTCTGCAATTGTAAAAAATCGCCAACACACACACAGAGATAGATGTACTCTTGGCTACGTAACCTTTGCAAATGTCAAGTTATGACACTAAGATTTAAAGGGAATATCAACAACAGATGTACCAATTTAACAAAAAAAACAGAACTCAAATCGGAACGATGGGAGCGCCACACGGTGGTTATTCCGGGAACTTTTTGATCAAGGTAGTATATATATATATATATATTAGGTATATATAAATATAAAATATATATTATATATATATATATATATATATATATATATATATATATATTTTATATATATATATATATGTATATATATATTTATATATATATATAAACTTTGATTAAGACATTTAAACACAGAAACCCAGAGGAAGGACACCCTTATATTTAGTTTTGACGTTTCGACGGCACGGCCGTCATCTTTAGAATGCCGTTCTCGGGGCAAGAGCCGAGAGGAATTTTGCGGAGAATTGGGGGGGGGCGAGAGAGAAGGGACGAATGGAAAATGGACAAGGGGGTGATAGTGATTGTGTATACGGTTATTGGGTGGTTTATATATGTATAACAAACTTGGACAGCAACAAACAATATAAGAACACATAAAAAGATCACTCACACGTTATTTCTTGATCATAACGTGAGAGTGATCTTTTGCTGTCCAAGTTTGTTTTCAACACTTCCTTGTTACTTCGACGAAATCATATAATATATATATATATATATATATATATACACACACACACACATATATATATATATATATATATATATATATATATATATATATATATATAAACAGGGATGTAGATTTGTAGAATATAGAGACGCAAAGAAAGGACACTCACAATATGTTATTTGACGTTTCGACAGCTCGGCTGTCGTCTTCAGAAACTTCAGATTCTGAAGACGACAGCCGAGCTGTTGAAACATCAAATAGCATATTGTGAGTGTCCTTTCTTTGTGTCTCTATATTCTACAAATCTACATCCGTGTTTTCATTTTTTTGTGCGTCGCCGAAGAGCGTTTCTTACGAAGATATATATATATATATATATATATATATATATATATATGTATATATATATATATATATATATATATGCAAGCAAGTTATTGCAAAATTGAACACTTTTTCGAATGAAAAATGTGACGGGTATGGAGAGTAATGACCAAAATAAGTTGTGGAAGGTGGAATATTAAAGATGAAGCTCCTTTTATAGTATATGGAGTAGGAGAGAAGGTTTCTAGTAGAGATCCCATGTATGTAGAAAAAAAACCCAATGGAACGATAAAGTCGCAATAGGATGGAGAATCTAAGGTAGGTGGTGAAGAGCAAGGAAGAGAATATACGTAGACTCATTTTGACGACGTGATAAAGTCAGGCGCAATGAACTCAAGATGGGAATTTGAGTAAAGAAGAGGACGTTTATGCGTTGAGAGTTGGGAGGTAAACTTTAATGGATGTACAAATATTCGAGAACGATTCCTTTCTCAGTATGTATTTCTTTTATTTCACCCACCTTCCTTAATCCCTTTCCTTCGTACCCTTGAATTTCTTCGCCGTTCGTTCAACACATGGCGCAATACCGCAGCTCAGAGGTGAAAGACTTCAGGAAGTTTTCGTTGATATCGTACATTTGATCGATGGATATGGGCGTTGTCAATCTTTAGAAGCTCGTGCTTGGGATTCGAAGACTGTTTTTCATTCTTGGGTGAATCCCTTTGTGTCTTAAATTGTTCTCGTCCGGTTTTCTATTGTTTTAAAGCTTTATCATTGTTGTTTTCCCTATATATTTTTACACTCTGTTTGTTTTTCCGATGTAGATTTCGTTTCTACGCTGATTATTGTTTCAGTCTCGCAGGTACCTGACGTTAGGTCAGTTCTTATAGCTTTATTTAGCATGTGAATTTTAATATATTTTTGCGTGATGCAGAACTAATAATTCCTTCTTGATACAAATATTCTATTGCGCTCCTATTTACTCCAATATTACACAACCGATTCTTCAGGGGATGACCGAATTTCCATCAATCCTTCTACGAGTTCCTTTTTTTGCGTTGATTTGTATGTATGGGAGCTCTCCAGGAAGTTAATTATGAGTTAAAATACAATATAAACTTGGAGACAAGAGAAATTTTTATTATAATATTTTGAAACGTACACACTTAAACTATTTTTCTATTTTGTCACCATTCAAATTGAGGCATTTATCATTACGCTACGCTAGATTTTCAATTCCGTCTCTGAAGAAATCTTCCACCTTATATTTTAACCACTTCTTTACCCTGCCAAAGCGATATTCACGAATTTTTTCGTTGTTTTTCTACGTCAGTTCATCTGTCAAAAGGTTAGGCTGACCACTGCGATCCTGGTCGTGAACGTTGGTGCGGTCATTTTTAAACTGAATGCATTTGTTCATGTGTATTTGACCAATGTGCCTCGTCTCTTCTTCTGGTTATGCGTGCCACGAAACGTGCTGTTCCTGTACCTATGGCGTTTTATGATTGCTTTACTGGAGGTGTTTTGTGGGGGGAATTTGAGTGAGTACGCCGTCCGTCAGATTGGACATTAAGCTGTGGACCCCTTGGCGCCTTTCGTAAAGAGTAGGCTAATGCCAACGCAGGGTTTCTCTCCACCCTTCATCCTTTCCCGTCAATCCATGATGGCGCAAATGACCTCTGCTGTCGGTCGCCTCCCCTAAATACTACTATTACTACTCGAATTACATATATGTTTATATTGTATGTAGATCTATGTCTTTTGTGTCATTTTGACTTCTCGAGCCCAATCATTAGCTTGTTAATTAAGATTTTCCAAGTCTTAATTAAGACTCCGGGGCGAAGATCGTTGATAGTATGTCCTTTGCCTTCAGATTCGATTCCTTCGTCGCCACACCTCTCCCATTACCCTCCCATAATCTCCTCCTGTGTGTTCTCTGCGTTCGCCGTGGATCAATCGGCGTCAGACTGAAATCTTACGCGAGGAATCCCTCCCTACTCCCTACCCCGTCTTTCACGCATCGACGGCGTTCCCTCTTGCTTCGAATAGCGATCATCCCATAATCCTTCCCTCCAGACTTTTCGTTTCCCTTCGTCCGTTCGAAAAACCCTCCATCTGGTGGTCATTCTCCCGGAATATACGTCGGACTAACGGACTGCGCATTTTTTGTGATTCCATTTTGTTTCATATTTTTCGCTTCGCTTGCCACACTCGCCACGAGAAATCAGTCAAGAATCTCGAATGAAGGTAATGTTGACGGAGTCACGTGTTTGATTTATAATCAAGGACCTCTTCCCGGTTTCCAGTTTGAAATGAGAAAAATTTATAAGAGGATTAGATCGCCCATCGAACTCGAGTGTAATAAACATGGTAGAACAGGATGGATAAAAAATCGGAATATTTGATAAATGGAATTTTGTAAACACTAATCCCACTTCAGGTGAAAGAAATCGTTGAAGAGATATGTGAAGAACTGGGAGATTGTGCTGTTAGAATGATAAAATCAGTTGGGTTTATGGATGGCCAAGCTTCAGTTTGTCAGTAAACCAAGGGGTTGCAAGCATTGCTGAGTGAATTGCAAAGCGAATACGATAGATGTGGATTGAGAATCAATGGTTATGCCGTTTTCTGGTAAGGGGACAGCTAAGCTAAACGTTAAAATAGCAATCCATAAACTAGAGCAGGTGCAACAGTTTACGTATGCCAAAGCAACAATTACAGAGTGTAAAAATCATTCGCCTTGACTGGGATTCGAACCCAGATGCCTCAATATCCAGTCGAGTGCTTTAGCCAGTTAAGCTATCGAGGCGACATCTTAAACTCGGAAATTTTGAATTTTTAAAGTTGAAAACTTTGAAATTTGAATACGAATGCCTGTGACATTGTATGTAGGGTATTTCGTCACAACATCTTGTTCCTTTAAAAGCCCCCAAATTTCAGAGTTTAATAGGACGCCTCGGTAGCTTAAGTGGCTAAAGCACTCGACCGGATATTGAGGGATCTGGGTTCGAATCCAAGTCAAGGCGAATGATTTTTACACTCTGAAATTGTTGCATTGAAATGCACATTAGCGGATGACTCCGTTAAAAGTTACTGTTGCGGCATCTCCCGCAGTTTCTTTCGAGTTTACGTATGTCGTAAAAGTTATCGACCAAAATGGTGAAACTAGGTAAGGACATAAGGAGAAGAATCGCGTTAGGTGAAGAAAATTTCAAAAGGAGGGAATTGATAACTGGGACGTTGAGTAAGGATGCGTGGAAAAGTCTAATCAACATTTTGAAATGTCGCGTGGTATTGTACGGCGCGGAAACATGGTCGTTTAGAAATGATAGGCGTAGATATTAGAATTTTAAAGGATGTTTGTGTGGAGAAAGGTGTAAAAGGTGAAATGCTTGAATGGAGGAAAACCAACGAGGAAGTGCTAGGGAGGGTGAGAGGGGAGGAGGAAGGGAGAGAGGATTGTTGGGAGAAATCTCAAGGAGATAGCCGGGGTGGTTGCAGAGGGTTTTGATTGAGAATGGGATATTGATGAAAACTTATACACTTGTAAATAGAGAAGAGAGCAGTGCGTTTTGGTGCAGTCATAGTGAAAAAAGCCTAAAAAGTATCATTTCCGGAAGCTTATAGTATTCTAGGCAAGTGACGGAGGTGTAAGAAGAGACCGCTTAGTAATGTTGGACGGAATGAAAGAAATATGAATGAAGTGTGCGGAATTGAAGAGTGGTTTATTGCAGTGTTGGATGTCAGGTAAGTAGAGGCAAAGTCATTTATCTTCATTCAGTCTGTGTCCGAGCAAAGTTTTCAAATAAGTGGTGGAATAGTAAAAACGATAATTTTCCCTCATCTTAACATTTGGGTTTTCCCTTGAATCCGTTACCTCTCTTCGCATTCTCCCAATCTTTCTCTTCAAATGATTCCTCTCACGTACCGCAGAAGAAAACATCGCGCAATATTTCATTATTTCGATCCCTCGAAAAGACGGAAGTTATTTCCGCCTCCATTATCGCACGCATTTATGATTATTTATGTTATCCGTGTGCAAACCTGCGGTGTAGTGGAAGCGGATTCGCCGGACGTGTTTGTGTGTGTGTGCTAGTTTGTGTGAGAGAGAGTTTTCATTTCTTTTTTTATTTCGTTATTTTCCTCTCGCGAGTTTGCTTCCTCGAAGTGATTTACGGTGGTGCGCATGTTGGCTCGTTGCTATCAGAGACGAGCGCGGGAGTAAACAAGATGGCTGCTCATTGTTGCCGCCCTTCCCGCCTAAATGAGGTGAGAAGGAGTTCGTTGCTCCAAGCCTTTCGGCGATTTCTCGTTCATTCGTTTCAGAGGAGTAACCATTGGCCTTCTTCATACGCCCCTTCCTCCTCCTCCCCTTTGTTTATTTCCTCTTGGAGAGGGTCGTAATCGTCCAGGCAAAGGGCTGTCGCGTTTCCGAGTCGTTTTATCACTCCACGTTAGCACGAGTTCGCACGAAATACGTACGTGGAAGTGTGTCGGTCGTCCATTTCCTCTTAGTTTGACTGAGTTTCCTCTGTTCTCGGAAAGTGCGTAATGGATATGTTCTCGCAGCGTGACGTTCCTTTATTTATTTATTATTTTAAAGAATGCCATTCATCATGCTGCTAGACAGCCGTGCGGTGTATGTAGTCTAACGGCTTCCATGATCTCTTCCATTTTGACAATTGATGCCCATTAGGAAAGCTGGCGGCTTAGGGCAGTATAGTATATGTCTATATATGTATATGTAAATAAATAATATGCAGTATATATATATGTATGTTATGCATACATGTATCTTTGTTTGATATATATATATATATATATATATATATAATTGGCTGACACAACATAACACAAATAGAAAAGAATAGACACATATAAAAGAACACTTACACGGTAAATTGTTCGAGCTTTCGGCCCTCTCAGGGGCCTTCTTCAAGAGAGACTGAAAATATGCTATGGAACAGGAGAGGGGAAAGAGTTATGGGCGTGGAGGGGAGGTGTGGAGGGGAGGTGTGGAGGGAATGCTGGGAGGGAAATTAAATATGGCGGTTAAGGGTGGGAATTTTAAAGGAACGGAAGGATAGTATGTAGGCGGATTCACGAGTTCTCACCTCTATGTTGGTAGCTGAATCAGGTAGGGATTCTAGGATGCTGAGGGAAAAACACTGGTCGAATGAAAGGTTGTGGGAATTGGCGTGTGAAGGGATAGGAAGAGAAGAGAGTGAGGCAGAATTACAGGAGTACCGGTGATTATTCATTCGGATGGATAAGGGCGTAATGCATTCACCTATGTAGAAGGAAGTGCAATGCTTGCATGATAAAAGATAAATAATATTTTTTGAGAGGCAATTAGCGTGGGAACGAGGTGGGGGGGCTATGAGGGGATGTAGGGAGAGGGGAGTAGGCATAATAAGAGGACAGGTTTTACATCGGGGGCGGTTGCAAGTTGGGGAAATATTGGGAAATTTGTCACGGGGGGGCGCCAAAGGGTTGGTGGACCTCAGAAGGTTTTTGAGATTGGCGGGTCGTCTATATGCGATAGATGGGCATTGGGGTAGTAAGGATGAAGTCGCGTCATTGTCATGTAAAATTGGAAACAGTTCTTTAAGGAAGGTTTTCAGTCTGTGTGATCCGGGGTAATAGGTGGTGCAAAGGTTGAGTCCTGCGTCAGATGTGGGTTTGTTATTGTGTGGTGTGTGTGGTCGGGTGGAACGGTGGATTTTATTTCGTAGCAACTTTTCTGGGTAACCGCGTTTGAGGAGTGCAAGGTGTAGATTGGCAAGGTATTTGTTGAGAGTGGCTGTGGTGTTGCAAATTCGGTGTCCGCGGATGGAGAGAGAGTTAGGAATCGAGCGTTTTGTGTGTTGAGGATGACAGCTAGTGTGGTGTAGGTATTGCTGATGGTTAGTGGCTTTGATGTGTACTGAAGTAGTGAATTTGTTGTTTTGAAGTGAGATGTCTGTGTCAAGAAAGGTGATAGTGGAGTCTGAAATGGAAGAGGTGAATTTAACCGTGAAAGATGAATTTAAGGCGGATAAGAAGTTGTTGAGAGAGTCAGAGCCATGTGTCCAGAGAATAAAAATATCGTCTATGTAGCGGACCCAGAAAAGAGGTTGAAGGGGTTGCTGTGACAGGAAGGTCTCTTCGAGATGGCCCATGAAGAGATTGGCGTATGATGGTGCCATCCTCGTTCCCATCGCTGTGCCTTTTGTCTGTAGGTAAAAACAATTTTGGAAAGTGAATGCATTTTTTGTAAGGACGAAAGTGGCAAGATTGAGGAGAAATTCCGTTGAGGGGCGCTGGGGTAGGGGGCGCAGAGAAAGATAATGCCGGAGGGAGGATAAACCTTCTGCATGGGGAATAGAAGTGTAGAGTGAGGTAACGTCGATGGTGGCCATAAGTAGGTTGGGTGTGGAGGGAATAGAGACGGAATTTAGACGGTCGAGGAAGTGGTACGTGTCTTTCGTGAAGGAGGGCAAGGAGAGTACAAGTGGTTGTAGGTGGTGGTCAAGGAATGCGGAGATTCTTTCGGTGGGAGAATTGTAACTGGAAACTATAGGACGACAGGGGATGTTGGGTTTGTGTATTTTTGGGAGGAGATAAAACTGGGGTGTTCTGGGGTTTGGGGGTGAAAGTAGGGATATGTCTTGGGAGGGAAAGTAGGGATATGTCTTGAGTCAATAACAAACCCACATCTGACGCAGGACTCAACCTTTGCACCACCTATTACCCCGGATCACACAGACTGAAAACCTTCCTTAAAGAACTGTTTCCAATTTTACATGACAATGACGCGACTTCATCCTTACTACCCCAATGCCCATCTATCGCATATAGACGACCCGCCAATCTCAAAAACCTTCTGAGGTCCACCAACCCTTTGGCGCCCCCCCGTGACAAATTTCCCAATATTTCCCCAACTTGCAACCGCCCCCGATGTAAAACCTGTCCTCTTATTATGCCTACTCCCCTCTCCCTACATCCCCTCATAGCCCCCCCACCTCGTTCCCACGCTAATTGCCTCTCAAAAAATATTATTTATCTTTTATCATGCAAGCATTGCACTTCCTTCTACATAGGTGAATGCATTACGCCCTTATCCATCCGAATGAATAATCACCGGTACTCCTGTAATTCTGCCTCACTCTCTTCTCTTCCTATCCCTTCACACGCCAATTCCCACAACCTTTCATTCGACCAGTGTTTTTCCCTCAGCATCCTAGAATCCCTACCTGATTCAGCTACCAACATAGAGGTGAGAACTCGTGAATCCGCCTACATACTATCCTTCCGTTCCTTTAAAATTCCCACCCTTAACCGCCATATTTAATTTCCCTCCCAGCATTCCCTCCACACCTCCCCTCCACACCTCCCCTCCACGCCCATAACTCTTTCCCCTCTCCTGTTCCATAGCATATTTTCAGTCTCTCTTGAAGAAGGCCCCTGAGAGGGCCGAAAGCTCGAACAATTTACCGTGTAAGTGTTCTTTTATATGTGTCTATTCTTTTCTATTTGTGTTATGTTGTGTCAGCCAATTATTGTGCCGCTCGTATGAGTTTTTCCGTACAATCGTATATATATATATATATATATATATATATGTATGTATGTATGTTATGCATACATGTATCTTTGTTTGATATATATATATATATACACACACACTCACGTATACTCATACACTAGCCCATATCAAGAGTATAAACACCCACAAAACGGTGAAAGCCTATTCATACCTGTCATTTAAAATTCTAGGGCCGCCATCGGCACTTCCATTTCCGAGTTTTAATTGCTGTCTATTCATGACTATTGGAAAGTAGGGAAACTATTAGAATCGTGAACTGCCTGCCTGGATGTTGGAAACTTCTCATCAAAAAAAAACCCTCTCGAGACGCGCAGAGAATAGAAAAGGACTATCTCTTGTCGTTATCCAAAATTCGACTAAGTTACTGGAGAAAAATCGGTTAATTGCGCTAACCACTCTAGATTTTCGCCTCCGAAGCTCTTAATACTTCTTCCAGGTCAGCACCTCCTTTCCTTTCCGTGAATCCGATGAAATTCTAGGGATATGTACTCTCGTAAATATGAAACATCTTCCGCACGCCATTGAATGTTTGAAATTAAATCTTTTCTGCACGATATCTTCCCATCTGCTTCCTGGATAGGAGCATGAAACATGAAATAACATATCGCAATTAATAACTATCCCAATCGTCGCGGTTTACTCATTTTTGACCGTGATTGTTCTGGTCTATAGGAAACTTTGGTGTTGATTGTTAAGATTCCTTATCGTTCCGCATGCATTTTGCGTTTTCTTTTTGGACTGCATTATTTATTTATTATTTTTTACATATTATTTTGCAAACCACCTCTGTATGGTGTGTGGCAGGGGTTGATTTCACACTGGATCACTTATGACCCAAAATACTTTTCCCCCATAGGACGATCGGATTACTTTATTCTGATCCCTTATCGTTCGTGGACAAAATGACTCCTTATATCTATCTGTTCTACATTTAAATCTTTTTAATTTTACATGAACTCACCTTACGTAGTACAATGGGGGTAATAATACATTTTTAACATCATCGCTAAAGAGACATCGTTACAATTCATATGCCAGAGAAACTGCGGGAGATGCCGCGACATAAACTTTTAACGGAGTCATCCGCTATTGTACATTTCAGTGCAACAAATTCAAAGATGTAAAAGTCATTCGCCCAAGGCGAATGATTTTTACACTCTGAAATTGTTGCATTCATATGCGAAATATTTAGTCTGCAATTTAATCTTCGCTCCATTGAGTGATTCCCAACCCAGATCCTCTTATATTTTGCAAACGCTACTAAGTTTATCTTAACAACGTTTAACAAATCCAGCTCCTCTACGCTTCACGCGTTCCAATTCGGCAATCAATCCAACTTCGTGAAGATTCCATTTATACAAGCAGCATATTCTAAATGAGGCCTAACATTCATTAAATTACCTGCGGGAGAAAAGAATTTCAGCCGGACTTGGAAGAATTTTGGATCATACTTACCGTTCTTTAACTTTTAGACCTCTAGCTACTGGATAAGGGGATCGAGATGGTGCGGTGGCTAACGTATTGATTTCCCACCCAGAGGGTCCGGGTTCAAATCCCAGCGGTGTTGAATATTTTTCAGAGGTATCTCGATCCTTACTTGAGGTGCTTTGTGGAGGGCACTTTGAGTGAGTACGCCGTCCGTCGGATGGGACGTCAAGCTGCGGACCTCTTGGCGCCTTTCGTAAAGAGAAGGCTAATGCTGACGCCGGGTTTCTCTCCATCCTTCATCCTTTCCTGTCCATCCCTAATGGCGCAAACGACCTCAGCTGTCGGTCGCCTCCCCTAAATACTACTACTGCTGGAAAACCGATTAAGTTATTAGGGTAATTACTCATTCTACATTTTCGGAATAGAGGGACGGAGTAGAGGACGAAGATACGAGGGTCATCCGGAAAGTAGTACCCGTTCGTGCCGCATGAAGTGCTGACGACGCGAGTAGCCGCTGGACGAGGTCAGATAGCTTCAGTGGCTTGTCTGCCTTCTCTGAGCCAAGTTGCGTGACGCTAGCATTGCCTGTGTTGTTTCTGTGATTGTTTACAATGTTTAAAAAAATTGAGAACGCCGCCAGTTGTGAAGTGAGGGCAGTGATTAAATTCCTCAATGCAAGAAACGTTCGCCCATGTGATATTCATCGCCAATTAAAGGAGGTGTATGGAGACAATGTAATGGACGAGTCGTCTGTTCGGCGGTGGTGTCGCAACTTCAACATGGGGAGGGGGAACACACACGACGATGAGCGTTCGGAGAGACCGTCTGTCATTACAGACCAACTGGTGAGCTCAGTTGACGAATTCGTGAGGAACGATCGGCGCGTCACAATTGATGACATCTGTGAGCATTTTCCCAATGTTTCTCGAACAATTGTTCATGAAATTGTTAAACACCATCTGCATTATGCAAAAATTTGTGCAAGATGGGTCCCTCGCGTATCTCAATGAGCTGGCGGCGAAGGACTATGCAGCAGGAATACAGAAACTTGTCACACGTTATGACAAATGCCTTAATTTGCTTGGAGATTATGTTGAGAAGTAGTTTAAAGTATCCTCTTTCAAATAAAATTTTTTATGTTTGTTAATATTTACTTTTGTGTCTTTATTTCGCGAACGGGTACTACTTTCCGGATGACCCTCGTAGTATGCAGAATTGAAGAAGTGTTTATTGTAGTGTTGGGTTTCTTGTTTTGTCGTGTTGGGCAAGACTTAGAAATGTGGCTGTGGTTAGTCCGCCTAGTTGGACTGTGCAAATGTTCCTATAAGCCAAGTATTATTATTATAATGAATATATGAGTGAATGAATAGATAAATACCTAGATTAATTCATAACTATATGGATGAACACATTGGTGAATACCTCAGTACTCTCTTCAGTCCTTGAAAGCCTGAGGACATCAGATGAATACCTGCGTCCTTGGAGTATCGAATTTGAATACAATGAATGAACGTTTTGCGGGTTAAGAGCGTACTAAAACTGGAAAAAAAACATTAGCACTACAATCACATAACATAGTTCCATGTAATGAACACCTTATGGACGCTTCTATTCTTAGTTGTCTATTCAAAATCTACCTCGCACAGTGGACTACCGTGTAGTATATTTTATAATTATCTCATTGTCGGAGAACTGATTGTTGCGCTCCGGTTACTCTTGACTGGCAGTTGTAGCACGTGGTAACAATGCACTGTAACTGAAACACGTGGTCGAAGTCCCTGTTCGCCTAGCGGAAGACTCTCACTCTTCCGACGTTCTTGTCTCGGGCATTGGGTCCTTTTTTTCTCGGAGTGTTGGGTTCCTTGCATAGCCGTTTTTGCACGTTCGCGTTGCTGGGTTACATGGGAGTCGAGGCGCCATTTTGACCAGCATTGTTACCCTCCAATTCAACCTTGACTATGTATCGTTCCCTCGTTTCAAGGAGAGAAATTATCTTTGTGTTCGTGTGTGTTTCTCTTGCGAGGGTGACGAGTGTCTAAGGTTTCCGAAGAAGTTTCTTGGGAGGTGGATGTACGGTCGGCCGTGGAGGAAGGTTTTTCGAGCGAGGGGATAAATAGTATAGGGGTTCAGAGGCGGCTTTATTTCGAAACATACGAGAAGGGGTCGGCGAGGGAGGAAGGAGCTAAAAAAAAAGAATAAAATCGAGAGTGGTCTGTGAAAGGCGTTGGAGGAGAAATCCTGTGTGGTTGAAAAAACCGTGGTGACGTGCCCTTTTTTCTGGACGGGGGAGCAGTAGGGGGGGGGGGGGTGTGTATGCAAATGAGATTGGGGGGGTGGAGGGTGAATTCCTGTGTGTAGCCGAGTGTGCGTATAGGGGAACGTGTGGTGAGGCGAAGTGGCGGGAACGACTCCTTATTCTGTTTTTTTTTATTATTCTTGAGGTTTTACTCAAGAAATACGCTGGTACCTGAATATGTACAAGACACTTTTTCTTTGAATGCAGTCAAGGTGATTTAAAATTTTATGTTTTCTGGTGAGTGCTTTAAAATACACAACGCACGCACACACACATACACACGAGGTTTTTTCAATAAATAACGGGAATTTTAGTCATTTGGAAGGAATTTTTTTTTTATTCATCTACAGGTATTTATCCTGTACAAGTATATATTTGTACATTGTATACTTGTAATATCAATGTTAGGCAGAGAGAATTAGGAGAATGTTAGGCAAAAGAAAAAGAAAGGGAAGGAACAGGATAGGGATGTTGGACGGGATGAAGGGAGGAAGGAAGAACTCAAAGATGAAGAGGGACCTGATGTAGACTAGTTTCCTGGATTGTACGAAGGAGTCAAAAAATATTTATATTTTTGTAACGAAACAATAGTGACTTAGTGATTCCGCTGAATATTTATTACGAGACGACCCGGGTTTCGTAATAAATTTTTTAGTGGAGTCACAAAGAGTTACTATTTTTTCATTTCCAATATGAATCGATTCCTTAAAGTTACGCCGGAAACCATCAAATACACAAAATATTTATTTGGTAGTTGTGTTCATCCAAAAACCTACCTTAACAGGTAGATTACGTAATAATAATAATCAATGTAATCTCCTTCGAAGTAATCCTCGTTAGATTTCGATATTATACACTTAAGCCAACGCTTTTTCCAAACCTCGTAAACACTTCTGGGACTCGATCGGATGGTATTATGTTTTAGCTCTCTCTCTCAGTGATGCGTTTTTCATCTCATCTATGCTTGTACTCGTAAAAATACGGTCTTTCAAAGTTCTCTTAGTTTTTGGGAACAGCAGATAAAAGTCACACTACGTATGTGGTGGCCATGTCTGGCTAATCAAGAGGCTGGGGACATCATTACTATTTTGCTGTTTTTGGCCAACAATTCACGAACAACAAGCAGTGAGCGGTGTGAGCAGGTCCATTGTTGTGGCAGTGGTGCAAAAGCCATTAATTTTTTTCGTTTCGCCACAAACACGGGCGTTTATATCATCTATTGCATCACGAAAAAAACGCCGTTTAACTTGTAGAAGTATTACTCTTTGTTGATCTTTTGACCTTATGGTACAAGAACTCGTGGTGCACTATGCGAAACTACAAAATTCCCGTTATTTTTTGAGCGCGCCTCGTGAACCATTCGCGTAGTTCCTTTTTTAGGCTGATCACAGTAAAAATAACGACACTTGCGAATTCAATTTTGGTAACTTGATTCCATTTTACCCATTTCCTCGCCCTTTTTTCCCTCCTTTAAAGTTAAAACGTCTATTCCCTTCTCTGCCTATTGCCTGTTACCATGAGAGTATCCTCACTCACTCGCGGACCATTTCTATCAAAGCGTTTGATTAAAAAAATGGAAATGAGTTACTAACCGCGCGTTGTCATAATAAATAAACAACACTTATGATCGTTATCACATTCACTAAACTGTCTCAACCGTTCTCCGTATGGTAATTGATAATCGAAAAGATCGATAGTCGATCATAGTGAGTATAATATTAACAAGTTTGTGCACTTACAAGCTTCTGTTGAACCTGTCCAGATGGCGTTAGTGCCACTCTATGATTTGAGAATTAGATTTAAGTTGCTTTTTGCAAGGAAAGAATAATTATTCTTCAAAAATTTATAATATATAGAGGTAAATATAAAGCTTTAAAAGCACAGTGACTTTGGAAGGAAATCTCATGAATACGACAAACCGTGAAAGATTTTTTCAAGGTAGGAAAAACACATCAACTTGTTCAATCGATTCTTATAAAAAAACAATCAGAAAATTTTGACCTGAGATGGATAATCTAATATGAAGAAAAAGAATTAGACGATTACTTTGGTTATTTAGAAAAACTAATAGCAGGTGTGGGGAAAACTTTGAGTAATGAGGAATTGGGATTGGGTGGAATACTTGCAATACTACCAAATATGGTTTTCGCCGATGATTCAACATTTGCAGTCACACATTTTCTAAGGACACAGTGAGCATGAAGTCTAATACATGCTTGTACATACTTTTCTAACTTTAGAGGCAAAGAAATGGTTATCTCTCTCGTTCACGGCAACATGACTTTGTCAAACTTTGAATGTGGTACCCTACCTTCGAAGGAATACACTTTGGAAACTACGACGCGCTGCTCAAAATAGGATATTTCGCGGTCGAGAACTTTCCCTCTTTAAAGGGTTCTGGCGACCCTTTTTTTCCTTATGAGTCTGCGTTACTAGAAATCGATTGAAGCTAAAGATCTGGAAACTTTTCGCTCAAACCGCACTCCTAGTTAACCGAAGACTTTGCCGTCAGACAGGACTCGGGGTTGTGGAGGGGGGGGGAGGCGGAAGGATATAAGGGTTAGTGCCTTTCCCAACTTCGACGGTTGAAACGAAATTTCAGACAGCGGCCTGGAACGGATGAGTCAGCGTTGCTTTGGACCGATTTGAGTTTTGCTCATTTGGCGGGCACTGCATCGATGATTGGTGGAAATAGTTAGAGGAATTGAAGACACCATCTGACGCAAAGACACGCGTACCCTTAAAGGACCTTGTGCCTACCAGGGAGCCTTCGAGTCGTGTAAAAGCCGCTGGCAAAAGTGTTTCGACGCTCAAGAGATGTATTTGGAATAAATTTGAGGCATTGCAGAATATTATATGAAATAAATCTATTTTTCCGAAACTTTTCCCGATACTTGTTATAAAAAAAGAGGAAATAGGACCAAATGGAGAGAACCCTTCGGTAAAGGAGAAAAACTGGAAATGTTTTGAGAACCACTGAAAGGCAAAATGGTATATGAAGAAACAAAGAATTATAAGGGAAGAAAATGGAAGGGGAGATACAGGCCAAGAAGACCAAGAGAGAAGTGAAAATGGAACAAATTAAGAACTTGAGAACAGGGAATATATCCGGACCTGAGACGGTATTAAAACTATGAAAGACCGGTAAAACCTAATACCAGGATTGAAATACTGTCGATGTTGTATAAATGAACCGCTACATCTAATGGGTGTCCAATTCCGCTCTACGCATTGTAGCGAGACTCGATTGTTGGTAGAACAATGAAATTAATGTATTTTCCTTTATTTGCGCCGATTGAAGGTCAAATGTTGCATTGGGAACGCCGAAATGAAATGTTTAGACTCAATTAAATACCTAGGTGTTACCCTTACTCACGATCTCTCCTGGGTGAAACACATACGGGAAATATGTGGACAACCTAACAAAAAATTAGGATTATTGTAAGAGTACTGGGTAGATGTGATGAAATGGTCAAAGAGAAATGTTATCATTCGCTAGTTAGGCCTCCTTTAAAATATGCTGCTAATATAAATGGGATCCTCACAAAGTTGGATTGATTACCGAATTGGATCACGTGCAGCGTAGAGGAGCTAGCGTTGTAAAACGTAGTTATGATGGACTTAGTAGGGTATCCAAAATATTAGAGCAGCTTGGCTGGGAATCACTCAATGGAGAAAAGGGTAAATTACCGATTGAAGCACTTAAATAAATTGGAAGGGAGTCTCTTTAGCAGGGATGTTGAAAATGTACTATTACCCCCGTCGTACTACCGAAGGAGAGATTATGCTAGTAAAATTAGAAGATTAAGAAATTATTCAGGTGGATATTTACACCCTGCCACACACCCTAGAAGTGGCTTGCAGGGTATCTATATATACAAATAAATTTTTTTAAACTGATTGCTCTCATTGTTCCTGCCTAAAATCTTGGATTTCGGATGAGAGGAGGGGTGGATGGAGGGGTAATGTGTGCGACTATTATTGGATTCGAACTTCCAACCCCCCCCTCACTCTTTGGGGGCTTGAACTGAATGGTGAGGCTAGGCCCATATAAGAGGAAGGAGTGTAGGGTGGCGAGTTGAAGGGTCTCCTTCATGAATATATGTATTTCAATCCAGTTGAGGGTCCCTCGGAGGGCAGTTGGAATCCATTCCATTACCCTTTTCCTTCTCCTCCTCCTCCCAAACCCTCTCCGCCTTTTATCTTATGTGCCTCGTGATGTCTCCTGCCCCTGAAAATCACCTGCTGACCGCCGACCCTTGTGGCACCTGGGTAACGCCCTCCATCCTTTGTGGTCGCGGCTATGATTCATACCGTGGTGGATTATACATTAAGGTACTACTCCTAGAACCTGATCTTTTTGTATTTCCCTTTAATTTATTTCAAAACTTTATTCAATACCTGCTTTATTGTTTTTTTTTACCTTTTGTAATGAAATAAATTATTGTTGTTTTTTGATTTTTCAGGGAAAATATGTACTATTTTTTAATAGCGTCCCCATGATAGCGCAGTAATAATATTCGCCTGTGCTAATAAGATACAGTGGGCAGTTATCAACAATCCAACTTCACTTCCAGGGTAATTACTTAACCCTGTGCCTGATCTACCCTACTTACGACAAAGCTGTGTATTCCTCCCTACTCCAAAGGACGTGGTCTTTGAAGTCTTTCCCGAATAGCGCAAAAAATGCCGAAAGTCAGACGAAAAAAAATACTCCCCACATCAAGCTGAGGACCGCGGCTGTCCTATTAACGCCGAAGTCTTTTCCAAGGGCAACTCCATCCCTTTTAGACGCATGTCTCCATCCGCCGCGGTGAATAATACTCCCACCCCTCACGCCAACCTCCTTCCCTCACGCCAACCTCCTTCCCTCACGCCAACCTCCCTCCCTCCCTCCTTTCCCCTCCTTCACACTTTCTTCCCATCGGATTGAATAAACAAGCAAATAAACGAATGACTCGGATAAAAACAAACGAAGGGAAACTGCCCGCCGTTTGTGCACGCCTCGAGCCTTTCGGAAGCTCCCTCTGCAGGCGTTTCGGCTAGTTCGTTCTCTTTCGCGTCCGGTGAAAGCGATGCAGATTCACGTGTAATGCACAGTCACGGATGCGTTCCAATTTTGCTCGCTAGGGAACGCGAATATCACATTAATGACTTTAAACTACAAGATAAACACAATTGGTACAGGTTTAACTGGGAGTCTTACGGAAAGTTAAGAGAAATTCGTTTGGTTCAATTCAATTATTTGGCATTAATACATTAGGACTTTATTTGAAATATGAAATTTTAGCTTGTTCGGTGGCAATTTATTGTTTAGTATGACACCTAGGTTGTGTAGGTGCTTGAAGTAGGGTAACTTAGTATCCCCAGCGTCGATTATATTGGAATGATGTTGAGAACGTATTTATTAAATCAATTTTTTAACCCCCCGATTAAGATAGCTTGAGATTTGCTGCTGTCCAGATGGAAAAAAGGTCTTATCGATCATTTTAAAAAGAGTGGAGACGTCTTCATTAACTTCATATATCTTACTACTAAACCCATTAGGATAGCCATAACAGTACAGGAAATATATAAAAAGTATCAGTAAAAGTTCCAGAAAAATATATTTATTTCAGATATTGAATATAATAATATTCAGAATAACATTATCGGACCGCGGTAGGGGTAAAAATATTCGGGTCAAAATTAATCTAGTCACTAACCCAATGCCACTGACCCTATTGTTGGCTTGCAGGGCAATAAAAAATATAAATAATTCAAAAATATAATACCTCACTTCAGAGTACATTCCTTGAGCGTCGATACACTTTTGCCAGGGGCTCTTCTACTACTTTCCCGGTAGGTGGATTCCGGGAAGTCCTTAAAGGTAGACATGCTAATATTTTTGATACGATGCTCACTTTATGATAAAATATTTTTACAAATCTACCTCCTCTACGCTACATGCGATCCAATTCGGCAATTGATCCAACTTCTTAAGGATCCCATTTTTAATAGCAAAATATTCTAAATTAGGCCTAACCAGCGAAAGATAACATTTCACTTTCCCGTTTTCATCACATTTGCCGGGTACTCTTTCAATAAATCCTAGTTGTTTATTAGGATAACCTTTTCCACATATTTTCTGTATGTATATATATATATATATATATATATTCGAATCCTATGTATATATATATATATATATATATATATATATATATATATATATATATATATATATAGGATTCGAATGCTAGGCATTGGTATCAAGGGCTCAGCACCTAGTACTCTTTCCTTAGGCGTACCAACCCTTAGTCACACTAAAACTTGTAATGGGGTGCGCCGGAGGGCCCTGAGACAGTTTCCGGATGTCAGTCGGGTTATTTCCGGATGGACGCAGGGTGCAGCGAAGCGTCGTATTGGACCCTGCCTCCGCTGGATGCCCTCATTCCCCTTCGGCAGCTGTCTCCTCTATATATTATATTATGCTACTCATATGCACTCCACCACATATGTGAGGATGCGAATACTCACACACGCACACATCCGAAGGATTCTTCGTCCATCTTCGAGGCGTTCCTCCTACCGCTCAATCGATCGAAAGAGATCTCTCGCTCTCTCTCGCTCTCTCTCTCTCCAAGTCCTTCCTTCTGGGTGAAGCCCCGAAACCTCTCGTCGCGCCACGCAGGTGTGTATTTATTAGAACGGGTGATGCCATACACCTACATCCTCTCATATTTTTGATACGCTACTATGTGTATCATGACAAATTTTTACAAATCTAGCTCCTCTACGCTGCACGCGATCCAATCAATCGATAATCAATCCAACTTCGTGAGGATCCCATATATACTAGTAGCATATTATAAACAAGGCCTAACCAGCGAAGTATAACATATCTCTTTGGCCTTTAATAAATCATAATTTTTTGTTAGCTTGTCCACTTATTCCCCGTGCATATTTTTCATCAAGGAGTGGTAATACGTCTTAAGTATTTAATTCAGTCCATATTTTCCATTTTGGTGGTCCCAATACAGTAGGCGTTCGGGAGAGAATAGCTTTTTTTCCAAAAATTCATCGCTACGCACTTTTTTATGTTTAATTTTAAGTATTTGCCAATTGTTATGCTGCTTTACACTAACTATCAACAACATTGTACACAATACAAAGTGTATATTATCAGAACAGTAGGCCGTCCTCTAAAGTGAGTCAAGAGAGCTAAACTTCGTCCAATGTGTGTTGGTGACGAACGCCGTCCACATTATCTAATTCAATGTAGACCGGACAAACAATTTGATGGCGGGGAATGGAGGGAGGGGTGACGAGATCCTCGCGAAAGCGCGCGCTATCGGGACAGGATTTCCTTTCTGGTCGGTCTGACGCCTCGTTGAAAAAAAACAGCTGGCCACAATTTAGTCCTCTGATTATTGCGCATTTCCCCGGGCAGCGTCTCTCTCGGCGACAGACACTGAAAAAAATAACAATGACGTCGCAAATAATTGTCGCAGGAATTTAAAAAAATAAGACCAAGCCGTTTTGCAAAGTTTTTAATCCAATTAAAAATTTTTCTTCGCTTAAAATTCGTGAAATATCTATATTTCAGCAACCATTGATATTTCACGAATTCAGAACAGGAAATAGGAATTAGTGTTCACACTAGGGATTAAAAATTGACTCCTTTCGGCAACGCACTTTAAAGTGTTTTTCTGATACTGCCAACCAGAAAGGTTGTTTATTTAGTGCTGTTACGCCCTGATGAAGACCGGCGAAACGGAAATACGAGCTTGTCCCTCATCTACTTGCCCTGCCTACTTCGACATTTTCCAAAATCTCCAGTTGCTCTTCTTCCTGCGATACATAACTCCGTTTGTTTCTCTTCATCAGTTAATTTTTTTCTCAATTCTTCTCCACACCAAAAAACACGTCAAAGGCCTCCCTCACATCTAAGCTAATCCACCTGCCCCAACGATCAAGTTGCAATAATAATTAATAAGTAATAATCCAACTGCCTCAACCGCATACCTCAATTCTTTTCTATTCAAAGTTGTACTGTCCTCTTAACACCTTATATTTACTCTGTTTTAATTCCTTCTTCATTTGTCCTACAAGGTTTGCCCAAACTATTTAGTTCTTCTTTTACGTAGAGTTCTCCATATGATCATTATATATATATATATATATATATATATATATATATATATATATATATATATATATATATATATATATAATATTATTTAGCACTAACACAGAAACACAAACTAGAGTTCTAACCAGTTCGATCTAGTTCGAACTAGAGTTCTACCTCTCTTCCTTTAGGAAGGTGGCTGCG
>NW_027286908.1:3497500-3620000 GCF_022747635.1 Hetaerina americana
GGAAATTCAGTGCGACAGGTATGGGATGAGAATCAATATTAATAAAACAAAGTTAATGAGCTTTTCCAGAAGAACAAAAGCTAAGCTTAACATTAAAATAGGAGGGTAAAAACTAGAGCGGGTAGAACAGTTTACGTATCTCGGTAGTGTTTTGGACCAACACGGTCAAAGTAGTAGGGACGTAAGGAGAAGAATTGCGCTAGGCAAATAGGCTTTCACAAGGAGGAGGGAGTTGATGACGGGGACGTTGAGTAAGGATGTTAAGAAAAGACTCGTAAAAACTTTGATTTGGAGCGTAGCTATGTACGGCGCGGAAACGTGGTCATTGAAGCAGGAGGATAGACGTAGATTGTAGGCTCTTGAAATGTGGGTGTGGAGAAGAATGGAGAAGGTGAAATGGACAGAGAAGAAAACAAACGAGGAAGTACTTGATATGGTGGGCGAAGAGAGGGGTTTGTTGGGAGAAATCCTATGGAGGCAGGAGGAATGGGTGAAGGGCGTATTGATTGGCAGTGGGATGTTGAAGACTGTAATAGAGGGAAGAATGTTAGGCAAACGAGGAAAGGGAAGAATCAGGATTGGGATGTTAGACGGGATGAAGGGAGGAATGCAGTTTTCAGAGATGTAGAGTGTTTTTTTGTAGGGAAGTATTTTGGGTTGTGTGTTGCTACGAGAAACAAGATATTTGACAGCATATGGTAGTGAAGTACATCAAAAACCTACCTTAACCGGTAGGTTACGTAATTTTAATAGTGTATATAAAAAGGATATTTTTTTAAATAATTAATTTATTTATTTATATTGCGTGACCACCTCCACATGTCTTCATTGTTGAGTGTACATAGATTTTGAGAGATGAATCTCATTCAGTGTGTTTTAGACATGTGGCCCTGAATTGTCCACGTTTTTTCTCGGTGTTTGTTGGTATTTCTTCTGTTCGAGCGGAAGTGAACTCTGGCCTCATAAGAGAAGGAAAAAGAACGTCTATTAGCTCTTAACGGAAGGTCTTAAAAAATCATTCCCCCCCCCCTCCTTGGATTATTTCCTGTATTTCACTACCGATAGTATGTTCGAAGCTTAAATGAGGAATGTGTGTTCTCTGTGTTTTTTTTCTTTGGTGTGCGGTGAACCTTTAACTGCTTGGGTGATCCCCAGACGCCTTCCTTCAATACCGAACGGGCCAACGCCGACGTCTGGTGTGCTCCAAAGCTGTCCCCAGAAAACCTTTTTCTACTTCTTGCATTGGGATTCTCCCAAATGCTTTCCCTTGGTAACCTCAGGAACCGAAGAGCCATGGTGATGGGCGAGAAAATGAAATGCGATTCAAGAAATAAATGGATAAATAAGAGTTTTGCGCGATAACTTGATGAATGGTCAAAAATGGAAAGACTAATTCAATTTTTTGGCATTTCTTTTGTTACGAAATTTACAATTGTTGAAAATCCATCACGAAACCGATACTGGATTATTTAAGCCGACCATTGCAACGTATTTAGAGGTTTGGAATTGTGTCAATGGAATTGGTAATCAACGTTTACTCATTGACAATGGCCGAGTAACTCAGACCACTAAGAGCGTTACTTACCTCGAAAATAATAGACTCCTGCAGACTAAATGTAGACTGTTGCTTAGTAATCATTGTCTTTGACTATAAGGCTAGTTGCCAAGCGGAATGACGTCTAGGTACTGCATTGTCGCCAATCATTCAATGGGCTGGATGAAATACGTATGTACAAAATCCAAATTTAACGCACGCAGCTTTGCTATTTGAGTTAGTATGTATACATGCATGTGTGTATGTTTTGGTGTATGTTTATATACGTAAATAAATATATATATATACATATATATATTTATATATATATATATATATATATATATATATATATATATATTCAAACGTACGTATGAAGTAATTTTCCGGCGTGCATGGCTTATGTCCCAAAAACCTCCGTCGCACCCCCTTGTGGCGATTTGTGACCTGGTGTGTTGATGTTGATAGTCATTTTTTTAAATAGCTGTTACATAAATATGAAATGCTCAGAAAAAAACTTCCCACCCGTGAGGTAGGTTTTCTGCAAGCATCGTTGTGTAAAATGGCAGATTTCCAAAAAGCAAGAGTATATCGATCAGTGCCTAACCGACATTCATTTATTTAGATCTCGCCATGGCAACGCAGTCCTCAGCTTAACATTCAGTTTGATTGTTACCGACACGAAAGTGGTTTTATTGTTTATATTCATTGGTTAAGCACTTCACTTTACAGTGGAATCACGAATTCAACGAGGGTTCTTATCTGAAGATAAGATTTTTTTTGTTATTTTTCTGCAGTTTCCTTGGAAATAATCAAGCTATCAGATCCACAGCGAATGGTACCTGTATCCGTGGCTGCGTACCAAACTGTTGTTATTTGTCAAGGCTTACTGACTTGGATCCACATGAAGCAATCAAATTCTTTTCATTTCCTTAAGCTTTCATCATAAAAAGTAATATTTTAGAGATCAATTAGAAGGCTCAACCTGGCCAACATTTCATTTCATCTCAATTCTCAATCTTTTCCGCTTCCTGCGATTTTTTACACGCGAACAGGCGGTCAACTTGTCGCCAACCGTAACCAACAGGCATTCCGCATCAAGTTTTAAAATTCACAAAGAAAACAACTGCGATGGAATCCACTCAAAGCGTAAAACATATCTAAAGAAGAATCAGGCGTCGGTTAGGGGCCATAAATACGAGAGAACTTTCGAGAAGTTACTTTATTGTGACGCCGTAAAAACCATGCTACACATTCATTTAGACTTCGAGGGGATCTACTGATCTGACTTCATCTTCAGATCAATATCAGATCAGGTCATAGTTACAAGATCCCAGAGGCCTACTTTGAATGAAGTCTTCAACTAGTAGGTTGCCTAGATAGGCGAGTGTAAAGCTGGCCCCGTAGGCTGACTGTATTACCTGTTCTTGTCTATATCCTTCAAATTTAATGTTTCTCTTAGCCTTCCTATTTTTAGAGAATCGCATAACCTTCGTTTCTTTATGATTCTCATCCTACTTATGTCTACACTGATTTTGCAATTCGCTTAGTTGAGATATAGTGGATGGTGTTTTAAAAAATGGTATTATACGTTCATCTGAATACAATGAGGCGGCCATTTGAGTGATGGTGTCACCTTAAAAATACGTACTATTGAAGAAGGCAAATGGAAACCACATTATTTATTATTCCCAACTTGTTTATAATGGACAGTATAGATAAAATGAATCCTGGCAACTACGGGACTCGACCCAATCGGCCGTGTGTCTTGTCCGGGAACGGGAGAGGCAAGGCTATCGCGGTCGTCATCTCACGAAAACCTTGTAATGCACTTTGGGGAGAAAACAATAAGTGAAAGTATCTAAGAAAACATATTTTATGGGCGTATGACGGACCCATACAACAACAAATCTTCAATCAGGAGAGAGAAGGACTTTGCGGCATCTAAAAAATGCCGGAAATTCTTATAACACCGCAGAGGCTATGTGAAAGTACCAGCTCAGGCAACAGCCAGATTTAAGACACTGAAATAAACCCAGTAAGCGGCAAAAACCGAAATGCACTTTTGATACGTTAAGGTATAAATTATATACGAATATTTCGTCAAATTTTTGAAAAAATGTCTTCCATCTAATCTAAAACATTTTTTTGCGAAAAAAAAGGAATGAGAAAAAAAGGAAAATTAGTTGGTGATTTTGTCCTGAAAATTTTAATTTGTCGATAAATACGTCTTATACTAGTCTTAGCTGTCGATAGATGGGTCTACCATCATCACCGCCGCTCCGGCGTTAGACTGTACCGAGGCAAAAAATTATCTTTTCTTTATGGCAAGAAACCAGAAAAATTCGGATTTTCCTCAGCTTTCGATGGCCGTATTGCTTTGGAGTACCGACAATGCTTGTAAGCGCGGAGTGTAAAGAATTCTTGGTCCTTCATTCTTGTAAGATACTGATCTTTAATGGTGTCACGTCACGGAAACCTGAACGATGAATTCAAATGAATAAAAGTTTACTGTCGGCGTAAATAAGTCGTTCCGTTTACATCGAACGTGTTTTGGCAATCAATGAAATTTTCAGCTCTAAGAGGAAAGATACCTTGTAAAACTTTTCGAAACAAATGATAATAATAATAAGCCTTATCTGCCTGACGTCACTCAGGGCGGGGGGGGGGATGTGACTCAAGATGAAAACTGAGAAATATCCGTACACGTGACACCCTTTGCTCTGGGAGAGATAAATGGCGATCAGCATCGCTCTTGACAGTGAAAAAAAAATCGGTCATCTCTTCTTTCCCTCGCATATTTTCTTCAAGAACGTCTTTCTCGGAATAGAAAAGGAAGTCGCGCGATTCGTTACGACATTTCCCAAGCGAACCACACGTTGGTCTCCGTTTTTGTTGCCTAGCGACTTATTCCCCGAATTTTGATTTAATTAGTACAGAAGAATCTCCATAACTAGCTGACTTTGAGACCCCGCTATCAGAGTCAGCTGGATGTGTAGCTGTAAGTTTTTATGTAGAAATGGCATATAGCTGTATTTTTTTGCGAAAAAGGAAATAATTTTTTCATTTTTGATTATATTTTTATAAATAAATATTTACGGCAGGATATGAATTATATTCAATAATTTTGGAACTGCGGAATTATTATTCAAATATTAAAATGCATAAATTGAGCCTGAATGAAAATGTTTGTCCTTAGGGTACTATACGTAATAACTTTTTTATCATCATCTCTATTTCAATCCTTAGATTGTTTTTTTTTACTGCAGCCCTCCATTCTTCCCTAATCAGTGTTCCTAATTCCCTCTCTGATACCTTCTGTTTGAAGACATACCTGTATGTTAGAAGGACATATGTAATGTCTTTAATAATATATGTTATCCTTACTTGTCTCTTAGTCTTCCTTTTCGAAGATATCCCTTCTATTATTATGTTTCTTACTAATCCATTGTGACTCAAGGTGTATCCGATCCATTTCTACTTCTTACTCTCTGCTTCAAGAGCTCTCTCCACATATAATCCTCTCTCCTCACCCTACTTTCAAACTTTTTTTTTCTATTCCGCGTATCTTATCGAGTGTTCCACGTATCTGATCCGTAGACTGCCATACTCCATACGATTGTTTTGACATGGAATGCTTCTTTGTTTGCATAATTAAGTGTTCTTTGAGCATAATGGTCGCCTCATCTTCTTAATAAGCGCCTTCTTATCTTCAGCTATTTTTCCGTAGATACCGTTCGGAAAGTCTTCTGTCCCATGTTTTTAACGCTGCCTGGGTGAATTTTTCCGTCTGTCTAGATGCATTCATTTTTTAATTTTTTATAATAATAGGTTCTGTAGTTATTTTCAGTTTTATTTCTTGGGTAACATTTAAGGAGCAATAAATAACGTTTTTGGGAACGTCGAATCGTTTCAACTACCTCAATTGTTTTTTACCTAACAATTTTGCTCTTTGTAAGGTCCTTAAAGTTATTATCTTTCCTGTACATGAGATGCTAAATGTCTATAAACCTCCATGTTCGCCTCTTTCCTGAGATTCTTTCCTTAGACATGTGATAAACAACCTTATCTACTTCCCATTAATTCTCGATGTCTCCTTCATCTCCTTTCTCTTCCTTCTCCAAAACTCGATCGACTTTCTCCCCCTTCCATAACTCGACTATAACTTGCACTTATCTTCCTCCTTTAATAATTAATTTTTTTGCATCTACAAGAAGGGTGTAAATCTAAGGTCTTCTGTTTTTATTCTGGCGGTCTAATTTAGTTGAAACTTCTGTTGAAGTTAACAGTTAACTTTTGTTTAGTTGATAAAGTTGAAACTTCTGTTGAAGTTAAAAGTTAACTTTTGTTAATTTGATAAAGTTGAAACTTCTGTTGAAGTTAAAAGTTAACTTTTGTTAAGTTGATAAAGTTGAAACTTCTGTTGAAGTTGAAGGTTAACTTTTGTTAAGTTGAAACTTCAGTTGCTTCTCGAAATAATCTTCATTTAAATGTATACATTTTTAAAACGTCGACTCCTTGGCCTCCGAGATCGTTTCTGTTAAATGGGTCCTTAATGCCCACTGGAAAAAACCGGCTTGTCTGTGGCTCCGAGAATTCTTATTGTGTTCGCCGTCACGTTACGACGTTTGGCCTTCGTCTTTGAACTGTCACGCACAATATAACGCATATTTTATGTGCCCACAAAATAGTACAAAAATTCTCTGGTAGTTTGAATGATGAATGTTAGATAGATAGAGGTCTTTATTTTGGCGAAATTGAGACCTAATGGTCTCCTCTTCCATTTAACCAATCGTCGTAGACATATTATATCAGGCATTAAATTTATAATTACATTCATATATACACATAAATGCATCGAGACAGACATAAATTCACTATGGACAGATTTGCAATTCGAAAGGAAAAGGAAGTATGTTAAAATTTGAATGTGGAGAAAACAGATGGAGTCGTCAGACGCTGTTCTTGTACACTAAACGACGCCATTTCAATTGTTGAAAACATATCTCTCTAGCGGCAGCTAGACTATGTTCAATGTATGGTGCAGCCATCTATTGGTACTGTATTCATAAGGAGTGCTCGCGTATTTTAAGATCAACAACATCGTGTTACCATAGAACTCGTCAATCTTCAGATTCACGTCTACTTGACATGCATCGATCGATCGAAAAAGCGTCAAGTTTAAACGTTAATTTATGTATTATTAACTAATAAACCTAACACGATGTTTTTTTCCTATTAATTGCATCAAATTGACGATTTCATTTTAACATACAAAACGTAACGTAAAAAAATTCGCTCTTTTTTAAACTTAATTCTTCAGATGAAAGGAACCTTCATTAGGAAAAAAAACTGAGTCACTACCATTACGAGACGCAAGTGGCGAGAAAGCTTCAACTTCAAAAAAGAGCTTCTGTGTTTTTTTTTGGAAAAATTAAATTGTTTCTCGTCTTGTTTGGTAAATTTTCTTCTTTTTTTGTAATGATTCTTTTTACTGAAAAAAATACCCGAGTTTTCACGGGATTGAGTGAGTTTTTGTCGAATATGAACTTTAGAATTGACTTATGAAAAAGAATTGAGGCAAATCTGATTAAACTTAACTTATTTTTTAAAATTTGAATTAATATTTGACTGAGCCCGGTTAAAAATTATGTTACAGTTAATCCATTTCAATTTTATGTTTAACTGATGTCTCGATAGCCTCCAGAATACGTAAAATATGTGTAGTGTTTTGTAATAGTTTATCCACTCCGTCAATATCCGTTAATCATATCTTGCACGTATTTTTGGTTATTCCTGTCGGGGTTCATCCGTACGTAGCAACGTCCAGACGTCCGGACTATTTTTGTACGCGAACACAACTTTTCTTTAAGTGCTCCGTCTCTCCGTAAGGCAGCTGCCTCGCCCCTTCTCCGTAAACAGAAAAAGAAGAATGTGCGCCCGCTCTCACTTCTTTTGTTTTTTTTTCTACGTCGTCTTCGCCTTCTTACCCATTGACTGAGGGCCCCTGGGGGGGGGGGCTCGCACACGGACCGTATTCCCTTGAAATCTTGCGCACGCAGATGCTGAAGACACGACACGTCAGCCACCCACCCCCTGCATCTCTCAACCCCCCCCCCCAGCTTCTTCACATCCCCGTATCCGCGGATCAGAGACCACGCGCTCCCTGAAGGGGTCACGTGGTGGAAAAGTGGAGCACCCACGTCGCCGAGGAGAGGTAGAGGGAATAGGGGGGGTTTACAATTCGCGCTTCTTTTTTTTCTTTTCCCTAAGAGGAGAATGAGAAGGGTTGCATTTCGCTCTTCTTTTGTTTTTTTTCTGGCTTCTCCCTCCTCCGGGGAATTCCGATAAAATCGTAGCGATGCTGCGTCAGCGTCGTCACGGGTTTTGCCATACGTGTTGTTTACCTGCGGGCCCGTTGCCATCGGTCGAATGGGTTTTCCTACGCGTTTGTTATGGATGTCACGGCGGCATTCGATACCCAATTGAAATATAGTGGTCTAAATAATACTTTATCAATCTTCACGTGTTTACGTGTAGTAGAATCATAGACATTAGTTTTCTGTGATTTTGTTGTGTCTGTTCCTCTTTTTTATGTCTGTGTTTGAGGAATAGGTAACATGTATTTACAGGTTGGTAAGGAAACCTTTTCATTAATATTTGTACTACCAGGTTTAATGTAAGTTTTAATGTAAATATACAGGCTTATCAAGAGAAAATCTGACATCCGACATTATAATAAACCCTTATTCAATTCTGTATTTTATTTTCTGCCTTATCCTATATTCCTTTTAAAATTCCTATCCGATTTCTACTCCTTCCTCACCTGGCCAGCATTCGCCACTCTATATATAAAGTCTTCAACATTGCCGATGCTCTGCATCTATCTATCTCTTACCTCCTTTGGATTGATCCCAAAAGTCCTCCCTCACAATCGTTAGCACTTCCTCATTTGTTTTCTTCTCTATCCATTTCACCTTCTACATCCTTCTCCACACCAACATTTCAAAAACCCCCAGCCTACACGCTTATCATCCTGCTTCAATGACCATTTTTCTGCGCCTTGCATAGCTACGCTCCATATCAAATTTTAACAAGCCTTTTCTTAACATCCTTACTCAACAACGTCCACTATCAGCATTTCCCTCCCTCAAGTGAAATATTCTTTTCCTGACACAATTCTTCTCCGTATGTTCCGACTACTTTGGCCATCTTGGTCCAAAACAATTTAGTTTATAAACTATTAATTTAGAGTTTAGTTTAACCTTTCTCTTTCTGTAAAACCGCAGAATCTTTCATTTTCATTTATTCTCATCCTATACCTATCACACTTTGACCTTCCAACGCACTTATCAATTCTCGCAAACCCTTCGGCCTATTGGCTAATTGTAGCTTGATCATCCGCGAACTTGACTCTTTTTTTAATGCAATTTTTGAATAGCTAACAGACTTATATACATATCTCCCTTCCTTCTTGGGCCTATTTAACCATAAACTTCGTAGTAGTAGTAGTAGTTTTGAGGGGAGGCGACCGACAACTGAGGTCATGTGCGCAATAGGGGATGGACAGGAAAGGTTGAAGGGTGGAGAGAAACCCGGCGTCGGCATTAGCCTATTCTTTACGAAAGGCGCCAAGGGGTCCGCAGCTTAACGTCCCATCTAACGGACGGCGTACTGACTCAAAGTGCCCTCCACGAAGCACCTCATGTAGGGATCGAGATACCTCTGAAAAATATTCAACACCACCGGGATTTGAACATAAACTTCGAATAAATATTGAATTTGAATGGCGATAGTGGGCATTTCGTGAAAATTCGTATGCATTTCATAATTAGTCATAACGAATTCGAATTCCATGGAAAAGACAACATATCAATTCTCTTTTCATGAATTATGAAGGAACGTGAGTAAAATTGATTTGAAATATGAATAAATATTCAACGCGGAGACCATTTTCGTGTGATCTAACAATTAAATGAATATATTCCAGAGAACTTTAAAGAGAGTTGGTGCTTGTGACGTCAGCAAGAATGAAATCGATTATGTACGACAAAGAATAATTAAACTAAACATACACCTGCTATTTGTGAAATGCTCAATTTGTTTCAATTGTTGACTCCGTATTCGCGGAATAGTTCAGTTTGATTTGTAATGATTTTCTTCTCCTTTCGCGTATTCAGAGAAAAAATACCTCAAGGCTATTTTTCACCAAATGCTGAGCTATTGAAATCGCCCAAGGCGGCTATTTAAATCATAATTAGGTACTTATCGATTAAAAAGGGGACTCGTTGCGTAAAGGGTTTGTTAGTTTTCTATGGCCGGGATATTTAATGTTTCGTTAAACTGAAGGTTAACTTTAACCTCCGATTAAGCCCAAAACTTCGCTAAATGACCGCTGGTTGAGTTGAAAATCGATCTTTATATTGCTTAGTAACTGACAGACGATGCTATGATAGTTAAAATGTTCACATTCATTACTGAATAACTTTGTTTATGTATAAAATCGGATTTTTTGGTGACCTCCACGTTAATTTAACTCCCATAGTCAGATTATAATTGGATCTAACGAGACATTACCTGTATGAAACGAGGCCTTCTTCACTTAACTTTACATCAACCCGCCCATCCCTACTCAACAACTGAACGAATGCTGAAATGAAGAACTAAACACTTAAAAAGGTTTTTATTTTATTGAAGTGGGGAGCATTAGAGTTATTTGCTCAAAAATCTCCCTGGAAACATCCTCTTCCTCCCGTGGCAACGTTAACTGAGTCAAATTTAAAGTGTCTAAATGCAGTTTCCATGTATTCCCCTTCCTTTCATCTATTCTTTACCCTCCCACAATCTCTCGATGTTGTGAGATTTTGCATCGCTGATACGGGATTTAACGAATACCACTAATTTATGGCTAACTGTTAAATGGTATGGTGCCCAGGTGCCCTTAGTTTATTGCTGGATAAATATCGAGTCAGCAGATTGGCTCCCAACGTAGAGTAACCAGTCGCAGTCCGTTTGGCGATATAAAAGCCCATTTGCAGAATTAAAATTTTTACAACTCCTCCCCTTTAAAAAAAAACCTGAAATCGACTACTAAAAATTATTTTATTATTTACTCTTTCGGACATAAAATTCTGTCCTCAATACCCTGCACTCAATAAGTTATAATTGAATATCGTCTTTACTGCAAGTATAAACTTGCCAGACTTTAACCAATACGACAGTAATTACGAGACAATCTAGGTTTAGTATTCATTTTTCATGTTGACACTTTGAGCAAGATTCGAAACTCGCAATCACATCACAATTTCCATGAGTTCCAACTCGAGAAAATTTGAAAAATAAATTATTCTCATTACAAGAGTTTTTTTCCTTGAATGCTATTGTTCGAATATCCCCAAGAACGATTATGAGTGCTCCAAAATATGCACCTGATGCCCAAAAAACCAAACATTTCATCTGATGGCCCAATCCCCCAACCTAGTCCTACTACAAACTTGAGATCTGTTCGATTCCGCATTCCTCTCTTCTCATCTTCTCATGTGTTTGTCTTTTATGTGTGTTCTGATCCCTTTTTCTTATATTTATACCCATTTGAATGAATATTTGTTCCCCTCAAGACGGATTTTCATGGTTGAATGTGTGTGTGTGAGTATGCATATATATATATATGTGTGTATATATATATATATATATATATATATATATATATATATATATATATATATATATATATATATACGTTAGGAGAGTCAAGTAGATTATCATTGAACAATCATTTTGGCTGTATCCATCGAAAACCTACCCTAAGCGGTGGAATACCAATTATACAGGTACATGAAAGTGGCCATTATCCGATGAATATGTGAATTACTCGTAAAATGGGAAGAATATAATCTGCCTTACTAAATGCTGATAGCGTCATTGCTTTTATGACACTGGAATAATTCCAAAATGAACTCGAACATAGAAATGGTACGTATTACGTAATGACTTAAATTGGCAATCGGTCTGCGCAATGCAGGAAAAGGTTCACCAATCAGGAAAAGATATACTAACATCAATCATTTTACAACGCATTTTCAAAGTTTTGACTTATTCGAATTCGTCTTTTGTTGCGGGTAAAATCGACCATTGTTTGGACAACAATTCCAAAACGTCGAGTTCCCTTGCGTGGCTAATTTTTGTCGTGTCTCTTGGCAACTGCAGCATTGATGGAATTATGAGAAACGTACGCGACGGTTGGTATTTTGTCTGGCAGAGAAATACTATGATTCAGCCAAGGCAAAATGACGAATTTATTCATTTGAGATTCGCGGACAGCATTGTTGGTTTTCGGATTTACCCTTTCGCGTGAGCAAAAATCAATAATTAAATACTTCATCAGTCTGTTCTGTTGAGTTTCTGCAAAGTGTTGATTGTCGCGTGGTATCAATACCGTTGGAAATTGCCGCCATCATCATTATTGAGGTAAAGAATGGTTTATTTCAGTTTACATTCTTGTTCAGCGGGGTTATGAAGTGTACCTCCTACTCCTACATAATCGTAATACCCCACAAGCCGCTGCAAGGGAGTTTGGCGGGGGGTGTTAGGTCACCACCCGTAGACTAAATAAAACTTTATGCAAAATCAACAAATTCATGCCAGTCTACACTCACAGTGGCGTACATATTAATGCAAAAACCCATTCAACTTACATGCATGCAAATACGTACACTATCAACAAACATACACATTCATCTGCACCTAAGAATATACCTAATGCCTACGCATGAATCAATCTTGTCCTGACTTACGAACGTAATATAATTTTATCATTTCTATAATAACTTTGGTTTATTACTATTACCTGTATGATTCCTGATTGTCCGGAGAAGGAACAAATATTTATATCTATCTGTACTCTTTGTCTATCTCCCTTATGGTCTAATCTACCTACATATGTGGGGCCATGAACATTTCCCTTAGTTTAACTCGTTTGCTCTGAACCTTTCCAAAAACCTAAGTCTCTCTTCTTCTCATTCCTAACCCTCGTTCGTACCTCAAGAGGTTCGCTGCTTAAGTCCTCTATAAGGCCCGTCAAACTCGTCTTCTTATTATAAATGTTTTTGACCAGTATGGCGGAGTTTCTCTGGACTTTATCTAATTCTTCAAGCAACACTTTCTCCCGAAGATCTCTCCCTTTCATTGCTAAATCATCAATTCCTTCATAAATTCACCATTACTAGTATACCACCCTAAATAATACGCTATATAATTAAAGTATACCGCTAGTAATTATGGGAAAATTATTATAATCTTACTGAATTCCTCAATATTGAAGTGTTAGCATATTTCCTCTTAAGTTACATATATCTCATTTTAGTGGTATGCAGTTCCTTAAAGCCTTTTGAAGTTTTTCGTTAGAGATTCAAAGTGGTTCCTTTAGAAGTCGAGAGGGGATAGGGTTGAGGGTGAGGACGTCGACTTTATTGAGCGAAGTTACGGCCGTGAAATCAGATGCCACTTCTCCCCACTCTCTCCCTATTCCACAACCACCCTCCAACCGAACCATTCATTGCTTTTTTATGTCAACAACACCTCTTCTCACTGAGACAGATGGGTTTACACCCTTCCTCCTAAACCCTAAACCCCTTTCAACTTAACCTAGGGCCCATCAAATCCTAAAGAGATGCATGTGCGCACCGATATGTGGAGGGGTTAGTTTTTTTTTGTAGGGAAATGGGGGAGACGGGACGTGTTATGGTGGCTAGGGAGGAAGACAAAGAACAGGGTTGTGTGGTCGAAACTAGGCTTATTAATTAAATGTCCCAAAACAGGGCAAGACGTATTGCATTGAATAGTTGATAAAAAATATAACACATACTTTTTTTTATACATATTAAATATATATATATATATATATATATATATATATATATATATATATATATATATATATATATATATATATATATATATATATATATTTATATTTATATTTATATTTATATTTATATTTATATTTATATTTATATTTATATTTATATTTATATTTATATTTATATTTATATTTATATTTATATTTATATTTATATTTATATTTATATTTATATTTATATTTATATTTATATTTATATTTATATTTATATTTATATTTATATATATATTTATATATATCATATTTTTTATATATATACCCTAAACACAGTGATGAACCTGCAGGTCGGTTTGGTAGGTGATGGTAGAGTTCACCCTGTGCTGTTCACACACCAGGGCAGGGGGGCCAGATCCTTTCCCTGTGCCGGTTATAGGTTCCCAGGAAGACCTGGCACCAGAAAAATCACAAGCCATGGGTTGAGCTGAGGATGCCAGAGAGGCTTGCCCGGGAATCGAACCAGCACCCTCCAGTAAGTAGTCCAACGCCCTACCCTCTGGACTACCACGGCTCACTATATGTATTTTTACAGATATATATAGAAATATATATATACATGTATTTATTATTATTATTAGGTAATCTACCGGTAAAGGTAGGTTTTTAGATGGACACAGCTAATAAAGAAACATTTTGTGCCTCCTAACAAAGCACAAAATCCATCATCCTACTCTCCATCAGGTCCCTCTTCGTCTCTGAGTTCTTTCTTCTTCCCTTCATCCCGTCCAACATCCCTATCCTGTTCCTTCCCTTTCCTCGTTTGCCTAACATTCTCCCCTCTATTACAGTCTTCAACATCCCGCTGCCGGTCAATACCCCCTTCATCCACTTTTCCTGCCTCCTTAGGATTGCTCCCAGCAAACCCCTCTCTTCGCCCACCATACCAAGTACTTCCTCATTTGTTTTCTTCTCTGTCCATTTCACCTTCTCCATTCTTCTTCAAACCTCGTTTCCGCGCCGTACATAGCTACGCTTCATATGAAAGTTTTTACGAGTCTTTTCTTAACATCCTTACTCAACGATCCCGTCATCAACTCCCTCCTCCTTGTGAAAGCCTCTTCGCCTAGCGCAATTCTTCTCCTTACGTCCCTACTACTTTGACCGTGCTGGTCCAAAACACTACCGAGATACTTAAACTGTTCTACCTTCTCCAGTTTTTGCCCTCCTATTTTAATGTTTAGCTTAGCCTTTTTCTTTCTATAAAATCGCATAACCTTTTTTTTTATTAATATTGACTGTCATCCCGTACCTGTCGCACTGAATTTCCAATTCACTCAGCAATGTAGGCAACCCCTTGGCTGACTGACAAACTAAAGCTTGGTCATCAGCAAACCTAACTGATTTTACGAATTCCCCGCCCACTCTCATTCCTATCTCCGGTTCTTCCCATGCTTCTTTAATCATATCGTTTATAACGATTACTATTTCAAGAGATCGACGGAAGTGGGGTGTGTGTCCTTTTTTTACGGATCGGTTCCTATGTGTCTTCATTTTTTTACTCCCCGCATCGCCAGAAGACATAAATTCGTGCCGAGACCGGCAATCCAATGTACAGAAAAATAAAGAAAACTCAGCGGTAGCTACTAATCTGAAACGTGGAGGGAACTTGAATCTTCAAGACAAGAAATAAGAAGTTATGATCATTGCACAGCTTTTTTTTCCCATCATCTTCCAAAACGATTGGAAGAAGCGGCCGGAATTCGGTTTTCGTTTAATTTCAAATCCAGAATTTTTTTGGATTGCAGTAAAAAAATATTCAGTGTTCATGCATCCAAATGGTTTTCGTAACACTAATCTTTAAGCGTAAGAAGAACTTATCACTAATTTCTACGACTAGGTTCTTGTTCTTGGTCTAACTTCATGAAAAATGTTTGATTTCCATTGTTGCAAATATATTCAACAAAATAATTTTAACAACTTGTTAAATATACCCGCAGTTGTTGCTTTATACTCTTTCTGCTACCCATAATTGATGTTATACTTGTACAGATGAGTCATTATCGAGATAAAGACCCAACGTTGTTGAAATCATTGTCGTAATTAAGTGTGATACTCGACTTGTTATATCCATTATTCTCTATAATAAAGACGGATTGTTGTTTGTTCGCTATACGATTTTTTAAGCAATTTCCCAATAAGCATAGACATAATCATACAAGGTCTGTTGCAAATGTAGTATGACCTATTTTTTTCCGAATAGACTGACCAAAGGGTAGGGGTTTCTCTGGCTGGGTTTGAAGGAGGGGAGTCTCAGGAATAACTGAAGACCGGTGGCAGTTGGTTCCTAGCCTTTGCGGAGTGCAGATCGTTCTTTTGTGGAACCTCTATAACGTGACCGCGTACACTCCATCAGAAACATAATGCATAGTTATCACCAAAATTATTACACCTCTCTCAAAAGGCCATTGCTCAAGATTGTTTAATTTTTTTTCAATCGTTTGTTGTTAAAAATGGCGGCATACGCGTAATAGCGAACTAATACTATTATAAGAATATAATTAATTCGGTAAAAAAGTGTTCGCTCGTTTGTTATGGACCTGGTAAAACCTAAACAGTTGCGAATCATCCGGCGTTAATAGTTAAACACGAACAAGTTTCAATAATTTAAGTATATATTTTACGCAGAATGAAAAACAATTGAAATTAAAAATCTCCAAAACAAGGAGAAGCATGTCCCAAGTAAAACGTGAATATAGCGGGTATGGGAAAATTATCGTACATGCAGAAATAATCTTAACTCGACAGAAACGTTTTTTCTTTTAAATCCTATACAACGACTAATTACATTAGGTTATATTTCCTTAAGGCGTAAAGGATTTTTTACATTACTGTAAAGGAAAAAAAAATGAGGGTAAAATTGAGATTTGTTTGGTGATTTATGGGTAAAGTTAATCACTACTCGCCAGTGATCGGACGCACATTCAAAATATTAAGATGTTCACCTTTACACAGGGGGGGGGGGGTTATTTCCCAAATAGGTTTATAAGAAAATTAAACCTATTGCCAGGGATCATATTCGGGAACTTACAAATACACACACAGTCACACTGGTTAGCCCAAGGTGGTTTACGGGGAAGTTTTTCCATCGCAAGGGACCGACTCTGAGTTTTCTTAACCACTTACGCGTTAATTGGGAAGAGATCGAATAGTTTTGCCAAAAAATTAATCCAGATACAGGGATTCCCCTCCTTTTTTTCCTTTTTACAGTAGTGTAAAAAAATCCCTTTAGGGCTTGAGGAAATATTATTTAGTATAGTCATAAAAAAACGCCATGAGAAGCTCAATTTATCCATTCCTACCATAATATAGAGTGAGAGTGAGATGCTTATCAACCCGGTATAATTCGAGAATTTCTCATCTCAAGCGATATACCAATTCAAAAGTGTTAGCAAACTGATTGGAGCGAGTTAGCGGCTTACGAGCCTGCAGAACAATTTCATTAATCGGTCGAGTCCTATTCCGAAGTGGTTTAGCATGAGATATCAGTTGATTTCGGCGGGAGATAGCTTACTAATTGGCCCGCTCATGAGGTGACAATTGACTTATGGTAGTTACTTCGAGAGGATATCGCATAGGTCGATGATCAACAATGGCGAATCATTGACGTCATAGCTTAGGTACCGTCGGAAGTCGATAATTTTGGACCCTGAAAAGTATCAGATTCATTACGTTTATTTTATCGTTCATTTTTGTCGTTCGGCATTTTTAGTTGTACTCCCGTGATCTAATTTAATATGCATTAATTACTTGTTTACAGGTATGTAAATGAACTACTTTGTTTCAATGTGTCGCGCGGAGTAATCCGCTTGGGCATTCAGAGATTTAAATAAATCGATGTTTTTAGATTGAAAGGTGTAGGTCGAGAAGGTGTGGGTCCCCGTTAAGAATATGGTCAGAAAGAATCTGGAGCCGAGGAATATTGGATTTCCCGAGAGGACGGAACGTGTGGGCGTGGCAGGAGAGAGAGAAAAACATTCAGGTGAAGGAATAAAAAGGTAAAAGAGAAGGAATTCCGCAAGCCATACTCTTAAAATCAAGCTTTCTATTTTTTCTGTCCAGACGGAAATGCGTTAAAGTATATATATATATATATATATATATATATATATATATATATATATATATATATATATATATATATATATATATGTACACACACCCACACTTTCCATGTATATGAGTCTAACCTGAAGAAAGCCTTAGAGAATACCGAAAGCTTAAACTTTCTACGTGTTCTCTATTTATATTTTTGTGTTCTATTGCGCCGTCATATTATAAATATATATATATAACATTTGAATGGCAGAATAGAACAATATATACCTGTATATGAGTACAGATATTTATTTAATTATATGAGTTCCCCTATCTTTTCCTTAAATCTACATTCATGTGAATGAATCCATTTGGCAGGTTTTCGTGTTTTAATGTGCGTATACACACAAACACACACACGCATACGTATATATATATATATATATATATATATATATATATATATATAATGGTTCATCGCGCGGAGTGGAGGGACGTCATGGACTCGGCCACGTAAAAACATTTGCCCTCCAGGTTCAGAGAGCGGCTTTGTGCGTATGCTTGCGACGGGGAGGGTGTGGGAGAATCGAATCCCCAGGGAATGTTTCCGAGGGCGTGAGGAAAGGGAGTGAGAGGCAGGGAGAGAGAGAGAAGGGTTTTCAAGGGTTTTAAAGGGAAGAGGGTGTTGAGGTGGGGAGAAAGGGTGGGTTAAGAGGGTAGGGTAAAGAGAGGGAGTCACACCAAGACGCAGCTGTCCTCCTGGAGAGCGAGATTTCCCCTGTGGGTGGGGAAGAAAAAAAAAGGGTGGATACTGGTAAGTCATTGCCCGGAAGGAAGCCGGGCGAGGCCGAGGGGCGGAATGGGATTCTGAGCTCGATGCGGCCGGGAGAAGAGGCGCACGCCCTGTCGCACATGGTAATATCATGCATCTATATACACACACACGCACACATTTATACACATATATTTATATATATATATGTATAATATGTATGTGTGAATATATATAGATATACGAGTATATATATATGTATATATATATTCGTATATAGACACACACACACACACACACACACATATATATATATATATATATATATATATATATATATATATATATATATATATACTCATATATACAGAATCATACATAAGGAAAAGGGATAGGAACACGTATAAAGGACGAACACAATAGAGGTGGGGAAGGCGGAATCGAACGGATCACAAGAGTAAAAATATCTCCTCAACCGGGACTCGAACACCGGATCTTTCCACTTGCCGGGCGGATGCTCTTAACCACTTGAGCTATCGAGGATATGTAATTTACCCTGAGATCCGTGGGTGTTATATGTCGCCAAGCGCCCCGATTCTTTAGCCAAGAAATGGCGTCAGGGGGCTGTTTCACCCACCAAAGGAGAAATAGACAATACACAAGAGGAAAGGACAGTGGTTAGAATTCATACAACATCATACAGGAAAAGAACAGTGCGTTTCGTGGCACGCATATCCAGAAGAAAGAGATGAGCCACATTGGCCAAATACACATTCAAACACGAAATCCCGCCAAACGGCGAATAAATACTCATATATACAGAAACATACATAAGGAAAAGGGATAGGAACACGTATAAAGGACGAACACAATAGAGGTGGGGAAGGCGGAATCGAACGGATCACAAGAGTAAAAATATCTCCTCAACCGGGACTCGAACACCGGATCTTTCCACTTGCCGGGCGGATGCTATATATATATGGTTAATATATATATGGTGTATATATATATATATATATATATATATATATATATATATATATATATATATATATATATATATATATACACATATACACATACACGCACGCATAAGGGGTCCGGGGGTAGAGCGTTGGAATGCTGATCGGAGGGCCTAACTTTGAATTAAGTATTACTTCCCTTAGGCAATGGTATAATTCTTTCTTTTACCTCTGATGCTAAGAGTAAAGGGTTTCTGTGAAAAGTATCGGTAATAATATTTTCCTGATGTTTGCGTGAAGTTCTGAATTCAGACCGCCGGTTAAGTGTGCGCATGATCGCAATTCATATTGGCATTGATAAGATTACAGTGTACACCATAATCACTGAAAATTTGGCGATATGAAAGATCTGCGCGAAACTCGTCCCGAATGTTTTGACGAACGACCGAGAGTATCCATATGTGAAGACCTCAGCAACGGCATCACGACGATTCCCCAACCCCTTTACAGTCCCAACCTTGCACCAGCAGGCTATTTCCTATACCGAAGAGTGAAATCCACTCTCCATCAAAGGATACTACCATGGGATACCTAGTTGCCATCAGATAAGTTCCACACGTACTCTAAAGGACCTTCCGGAATCCATCTTTCATGGAGCCTTCGAGTCGTTCAAAAAGCCGCTGACAAAAGTGTGTCGACGCTCAAGGGATGTACTTTGAAGAATTTTGGGGCACTGTAGCAATATCTGAAATAAATCTACTTCTCCGAAACATTTCCCGATACATTTTATGCTAACAATGCTTATTTAGATTTTATTATAGTAAAAACTGATTTTTTCGCGATTATTTTGGGTGGATTTTGGTCTGCATACTTCATATCGTTTGAATAAAATTAGGTCGCATCCTATTTTGTTATGCACTGAAAGAAATATTTTTCGTGTAAAAAAATCTTATGATCGCCAAAACTCGGAAGATTTTTGGAGAACTTTTTTCTGTCATTTCGTGCATTTTCACCTCAAGAAGACGTAGCGATTCTCTTCCCCCGACTTGAATATGAAGTAGCCAGTTTTCCTCTTTATCCGTGATGGCGGCAAAAAATACTGCATTGTTGAAGTTGGCGTCAAAAATCATTGTTGGAATAAAATTCTCCCCTACTTCTATTTTCCCCAGTTGGGTTTACCGACAGTTCACATGCAAATCGTATTCTTATGGATGCCTTCCCAAGTGAGATGCCCCATAAATATTAATTTTCCCAAGTTCTTGAAGCTCAAAATGAAAGAAATGCAGCAACTTTGAAAAATGCCTCAGGTCTCACCACCTTAAGAAAGATGGTTCTGGCCTCAAGACACATAATCTTAGATATTGTGAAGTTTTCACCTATAAATGGAGTATCTCTCAATGAAGTTGGAAGTTTTAATATACAGGATCGCACCCAAAAGTGGTAGGACTGATTTTTTTACAAGAATTTTATTGACGATATTCTTACATCGACTTAATTATCTTCAAAGTATGCTCCTTGAGCTGTTACACACTTAGCATAACAATGCTCCCATTCCCCGTACGCCCGCTGGAAATTTTCTTTGGGGATGCCGTTGATGAGCCTCGTCGAAGCCTCTTGAACGGCCTTTATAGAGTCAAAACGTCGTCCCTTGAGCTATCTTTTCATCAGGGGGAAGAAAAAGAAGTCCGGTGGTGCCAGATCGGGAGAATAGGGCGGGTGCGGCAACGTGGTCTATATGCTCTCTCCCCGACAAGTTTCTCGTATTTCACACTGGAAAATTCTCACCACCAGCGAATTCTATTTAAAGTATAAATTAATAATTTTTTAACATTTATAGGAAAGTTTTTTTTAATTGTTTAAATTATTCACGTAATACTTTAGTTTTTGCGAGAATAGAAATCTTTCCCTTTTAGGAGATAAATGTGGGATAATTTTCATTGACTATCTTGAAAAAGAAAAAACTATCAATAGGTTCGAGTGGTTTGCGAACTTATTGCAACGTTTGGAGCGAAGAAATCAAGCAAAAGCGGCCGCATTTGGCTAAGAAGAAAGTGTTGTTTCGTCAAGACAATGCACCAGCTCACAAAAATCCGTTATTGCAATGGCCAAAATTCATGAATTAAAATTTGAATTGCTACCTCATGCACCCTATTCGCCAGGTTTAGCCCCTACGGATTTTTTTTCTATTCTCAAACTTGAAAAAAAATGGCTCGGTGGTCAATGATTTTCCAACCGTGAAGAAGTGATGTCCGACGCAGTTAATGGCTATTTTGAGGAGCTACACAATTCTTATTGTAAAAAAGGTAAACGAACTTATTGAACATTGCCGGGAAAACTGTTTAGAGCTGAAAGGAGATTATGTTGAAAAATCAATGCATTTTTTTCCTAAATTTTTGTGTTTTCTTTGTTGGGTCGGGTACTTTTGGGATACCCTACTTTTTCACGAAACTATAACATTGGCGATGTTATCGTCGCTATAAGGGAATATGGCACCTTGCCTCCAATATGTTTGGCGTATTTTAATGCCAACAAGTTAACAATTTTGTTTATTGTTCCTATTTTATTAATTTCCTTGCATTGTTATTAGTTTTTTTTATTTTTTTTGGCGAAAATAAGAATGAACCCTACCAAATGGATATTCAAACCACTACTTACATCCCTATGTGACCTCCACAAAAACTTTAAATATTGGTGGTTGGATCCGATCATCACCATTTTGGTAATAACTCGCGAAGTATTCAATTTACCACAGTGTATTTTAATCGCATTCTTATGCCCGTAACAACACCTCAATCCGTCCATGGAATCAGTTTAGTAGTTCTCATTTAACAATTTTATAAAAAGAACCTCCCAATAAGAAGGAAATTGGATGCGATCTCGAGGAGAAGTGGAATTTTGCCAACTCGTAGGAAATTTTCTTTTCTCTTATATATGTATGTATATATATATATATATATATATATATATATATATATATATATATATATATCTCGCCCTAATACGAAAGATATGGAACAAAATAAGTCAGTTTTTTACGGGCTTAACATCGGTAAGATTTCACCCTTGTCCAGTCCTTTTTTAGCCTAAAAAAGGCATCAATCGCCGAAAAAAATATCGCAAACCACACTTGAATTTTATAAAATTACAAGGACGGATTCCCAACAGGTTTTCTGCGTATTCGAACGAAATAACACCAAGTTTTACGAAGATCAAAGGACCTAATAAAGGGAAACATACGGAGACTATTGCACAACTTCGTGAAATGAATGTATCGCTGTAATTATGTAGACAATCCTCATCTACATAAAGTTATTCTGTATTGACTCGAAACTGTTGATCTCAACAATGACGAGAATTTTACCCAACAATCACTCCTCCCTACAATTAAGCTCCATCGTCCTAGTAAGTGCGATGGAATATATGTTTGCGTTGCCATGGCTCCGCAACAAAGGAACTTTATTTTCAGACCACCATCATTTTAATATTGAATGGAGAGGTTTTTAAAATCACATCTTCCGTCGCCTCTGTTAATCGGGCATTATCTCCATGAATCATCCGTGTACCTAGTGTCCGCACGCGACTTGTTGTTTGGACACGAACGAGGGTTGTCGCGGGAAATCTTGACTGAGGAACGGAGGGGCGGAAACGCGGAGGAGGAGGGCAAAAACCAGAAGATGTCAGTGGAGGAAGAGGGGAGTCTCTTTCTCTTATTAATGAGCACCACCCTATTAAGGAACAGCGTACGAGATGTCACCCCTGTATCCATTCATTTCTCTCGAGACGCCCACATCCTCGTGAGACGCTCTTATACCTACTTCCTTCTTGTTAGGAGTTATTTATTATGCAGGGGTAAGCGAGCGAATGTAATCTAATTACCCAGCAGCGTGTAATTTTCGTGTAAAGGAATCGCGTCAGACATGGGCCAAGGTTCGTTAGGAAGCATTCCGTACGAGTTTAAAACTCCGACTCACCCTCACATTCGTTCCATCTTTCTGCCTTCCTTTTCACGCGAGACAACTGCGAAAAAATCTCACACGACGACTTCAGAAGGCCTGAATTCCGCCATTTATCATCTTTGGTTTTATTTGTTGGCATAATTCTTCCTCAAACAATTGGGCATTAAAATTTTCGTCGTGTCTTCATTCTTGTTTCTACTTAATAGTTGCGCTTAATTGTTGTCCATTGTCGCCTTGTTTACAGTTCGTATCCTAGTGCTCTTTGATTGTTGTCAATCACCCCTGCTCGCTCCGGATCGGTAGTCGCAGAAACATAGCAAGAATAAATTAGTCTGCACACAAGTTTAGTATTTTCATGCCCGTATTCGAACCAACATTTGAGGCTAACTGCGCTGAGAAATTTGGTCATCATGCCTTGTGTCTTGCGTGATTTTATTACGAGTCATAGGTCACTTATAACCTTCTTAATTAAAAATGGTTTTTAATTTCAGTATTTTGCATTTATTTTGAGCCAAAGGAATATTTAATCAATTGATATTTAAAAAAAAACGATTGCGCCTAAAGCAGCTCAGTTCTCTCAGTGGATAAAAAGTAGAGTAAAAGGAAGATTTTGACGAAGAGATAACAAAATAACTAACAAATTTTATTAGTTAAAAAGGGTAATTGTAATTAGAATGTATAACAATACAAAGTTTCATAAACCCGAGGTATTCAGATGTCCTTATTCTGTCAATTTTTATGCGTTAATTTTTCTTATCATTTAAACATTTTTTGTTGGATAATTTTTATTTTTTTTACATCTACTTTGAATTTCTCCCACCACCGTGGTGTAATTATTTTTCGTATTTTCCATTATAATAACTGTTGTAATTTTCTCCAATTTATTTGACAACGTTTTTCTTCAAAATCTTTCGTCAATCAGATAATATCTTTTTATCGCCGTCCCGACAATTTCTGTCGTCATTCTTAATGGTGTAAAATGAGTGAACGGAAGCAGAACCATTATAGTACGCGAGCCGTCGGATTTTGTGGAGAAAATCCCTCTCAATTTCTGGCTCTCATTACTATGCCCCATGACTCCCCCTTCCCCTCCCATTCGTGAACGATCATGGCGTGCCGCGCCGTCATTTTTAGTCATCCGGAACCGCTTCGGAAATTCCGGCTTGAACTCTGAATTCCTCTCGACTCCCTAAGGCAAACCTGACGGCGGAGGCCAGGAACTATGTGGGTCCGTAAAGGGGTAGGGAAGGGGAAGAGGGTCACGAACTATGACCTCCCTTCGAAATAAAAACCCTTCATTGTGTTAGTGGAGCTAAAGTTACCTCGTGACCCTCATGTCATCCGTGTCGTCTGTTTCAAGCCCTCCTTGGGTACATTATCGCAATTTTCACCGAAATTTGTGTGAATATCAGTGAAGAAGGTTTTTTTCAGGAAAAATGAAAGAAAATTATATGCACGTTAGCATGTCATTATATGTGGCTTACAACGACAGAAGAATATTCCATTACATCTACAAGAATCAGGTAAATGAGAAAAGAAGGAAAATAGGAACCCAAATAAACGAACGAGTTTGACAAGGATGTTATCTCTCACCAACACTATTCAGTATACGTGTATATATATATATATATATATATATATATATATATATATATATATATATATATATATATATATATGTACACATATGTATGTGTGGGTCACGGTAGTCCAGGGGGTAGAGCGTTGGACAGCTAACTGGAGGGTCCTCCAGGGTTCGATTCCCGGGCAAGGCACTCTGGGCACCTGCAACTCCACCACAAGCTATGTGATTTTTCGGGTACCAGATCTTCCTGGGAAACCATAACCGGCACAGGGAAAGGAACTGGCCCCCCTACCCTGACGAGTGAATTTCACACGCCGTATAGAGCTTAGTACTGGGTAAACTCAACCATCACCTACCAAACCGACCTCCGGGTTGATTACTGTGTTTATTTTCAGATGTATGTAATATATGTATGCTTATATATAAATGTTTCTATTATGAATTTTAGCGAAGGATATTTCTATAAATGAATATATTTGAAGGAAGTGATGTCGATAAGCAGGGTTAAAATCGATTATCGGTCCCGTACCTAACGTTCACCAAGTTCGGTGACTACGTATTTATAGGCAATAAAGCGTTTATAGTTCACGCATTGACTCAGCCCGTCGATTCTCCTTTATTTCACCCAAAGTTCGGTGCTTCGTGGCTTAAATCACTGATCAGCTGGCCTGGCGTGACTCGAAAACAAAGCGTCCGGGTGATTTAATTTTATCTTCGATGGAAAATGCACGTGATCTCAGGGAAAAAAGGGTGCCCATAGACCCCTATTCGTATGATGGCCCATTAGTATTTATGGACTTCCTTGGTTTAAGAATTTTGACCGCAGATATCACGGCTTGGGAAAAGCGATGATGTGGTAATAATATCCAACTTTCCACGTGTGCCGGTTAAGTTTTAAGCATTGTTGTCAGAGTCAACCATTGTTTGTAGTTCTATGCGATATAACCAAGGTTGAAGGCAATTGGCGGTAACAATCGATAGCACTTTATTTGCAAATCTGTTCGCTCAATCGTAGCTTATTGTTGGCGTAGGAATATGTACATCAGAGGAAGCGCGGTTAGGCATATGACGTTAACGATAAGGGATCAGAATAACTTTGCCCGACCGCAGTAGGGTCATATTCGGACAAAAATTAGTCTGGTGTGTATTGCCACCCACTGCCACTCACCCTAGAGGTGTCTTGTAGGGTATTGAAATAATTTTTTTATAATTTAAAAAATAAAAAGTTAATCATACTACCTTTAACCTTTTTTGTATTAAGTATATCCTAAAATCCCGGAAAAAATTATATATTTTCTAATTTAGAATGATACCATATCGGGGTTATTCCTAAAGTTCCCGTCGTTTTTACACATTACTCTTCGCTATTTCTTACGTTTTATTAATTAATTATAAACCTAAAAATAAAATTTATAAACGAATTAATCACTCACCACATGGCGACTCTGGAATTATAAAAATAAATACTTAGATTATTCTATCACGCCATCACTGAGAAAATTTAAAGGGTACAGATACGATATTCTACGAGATGTTGAATATTTTCCGAATGTACTATTTTTTTCTGCTTCCTAACGACGCACACATCGGCGGTCTAATGCTAGTCTTAATAGCATTGAGTTGAGGTTGTAAAATACGTCATTATCTGAATCCTACTCGTATCCACTGGAAATATGTTTAGCTATTTATAAGTGGGAGTGAAATTAAAATTCTTTCTGGGCCGGGAGAGCGAGGCTAGAACGACTCAACGATGGTAGCTTTCTCTTTTGTTGTGCCGTTGTTGACATTGTTGGCGAGCTATTATTTTTTTGCGTTTCCCTCTCTTTCTCTCGCCTCTTGCAGTGGCACTTGGAAGTAATTGTTGGGTTGTTTTTTTTGCAAAATGACGTCACGAGGACGAATTCATTTCCCAATTCCCTGCAATTTAGCTTGTCCTTTTCAGCATGTAGCACTGAGGGGTCAGACTGTTTAAGGTCCTATCGGAAAGTCTCCCTTAAGTGTTCTCCGGAAGGCCACCAAGTCTGGACGGGATAAAAATATCCAAAGCATGTTGACCCGTGGAGGGAATTCCGGGAATTTGATAGCGTACCACTCAAGGGAATTGTGTCATTCCAGATTACGTAGTAATAGCGTGACATTCAGTTGTCTCATTTTCCGAAAAAGTTTTTCGCGAATCAGAGTAGAATGGGACAACATCATTTCATTCCAAGGAAACAAATCATTTTTCTTCGATAGAGCACACCAATCAGGACTATGTACTCGATGGATACAGTGAGTACACCAAGGAAAGAAATATCTTTTTCTTTACGAGGACCAAAGGGGAAAAGGCGACTCGTGATTACTCCTTAGTAACGTGGAGTAAAATTCGATATTTTCGCGAAAACCCAAACAAACAGATCCAAGGGTGGAGGGTCATTGATAAGGTTGTACTATATGACGATGCGTCGCTGTCATTTCGATATTTCTCGTGTTTACGATATCGATATGAATAGGGAATATAGAATCGATACATCGAGGTTAGACGATATGAAAATATTGACGGCACTGTCGATACATTAAAGATATCCATTATTTGCAGAGATTTCAAATGTCTAACAATTAGATATTTTCGGTATTGTATTGGTTTAGGTAGATTTCTGGATTGACAAATCGTACAACAATGCATTCGATTGTCTCTCTTAACAAAAACACAGCCTGACACCCGAAGCAACAATAAGCCCCTCTTCAATTCCGCGTAATTCATTCTTCCTTTCATTCCCTCACATATATGATACCTATGCTTCCAATAGTGGTTGCGAATATTACAGTCTTCAATGTTCCATCGCCAATTCAAAATGCTTTGCATTCATTTGCCCTGATTCTTTTTTATCCCTCCCAACAATCCTCTCTCCTCCCCCACCATGCCTTACACTTTCTCATTTTGTACCTTCCTCGGAAGGTACCAAAAGAACAGGGAGTGTCATGGAAATGTTGGATACACTATATAATGATGATAAATTTGTTTTCTCCTCTGTCCGATTCATCTGGTCCATCCTTCTCCACAGTCTCATTTCAAAAACCTCCAATCTACGTCTATCCTCCTGCTTCAATGACCACGTTTCCGCGCCGTACATAACTACGCTCCATATCAAATTTTTAACGACGCTTTCCTTAAAATCTTTACTCCCTGTCTTCAATTCCCTCCTCCTAATGAAAACGTGTTTGCCTTGAGTAATTCTTCTTCTAAATTCTCTGCTTCTTCGAACGTTTTGGTCCAAAACATTTCCGACATAAGTCAAACTCATATTAATGCTTTCATCTGCGTCTTCTTCTTTTTTTAATTCGCCATTTTATCTAGGCACGTTTGTTTATCTTTATTTGCTTTCATGTAATCTTTAAACTTTTTATCGCATTATTATTTACTTTTCGCGTATTCTCATCAAACACTATTATTTGCTGCAAATTTTGATTCCGAAGAATATAAATTACGACGAAAGTTTGAATTTTGAAAAGAAACGAATCATACTGTACCATTTCTTGTACTTACGTACGTATAAGGTAATAAAACGAGATAAAAACCGGCTAAGCGTTGTATGGCCTTAAGGGGACCACTTCATGTCGGAATGAAGCCATAAGTTCGTTGCACATTCAAGAAACATTAATCAGATGGATGTACATAGAAATGTAATACATTAATAGATGTGAGAGTTGAATTATATCGTAAAATATTTTCACTCCTTGGTTTTTTTTATTGAATGCGCCGATTTCAAGATTTTAAAAAATCAATAATAATTACGGTGTATCAAAGTGAAATGATAATAAAAAAGTTAAGGGATATTGTTCAGCGAAAAAGAGTGGAGTATTCCAAACTATCGCCTTTAAATGTACTTCGAGTTCTCATTGGAGACTTTTAAAATGGTCCCAAAAGGCATTCCCCCCCCACCCCACCCCCAACCCCCTGCCTTTGGTAATCAGATCAGTATTTTTCTCTCGCCCTCACATCCTGCCCAAAATACCTATCGTTTTCCACCCCCTTAACTCGCTCTCAAAAACATTATCCCTTCAATATCGCGGCTTTTAACGTCCCATTGCCTCAAGGTTATCTCTCTCTCCAAAATAGGTGGCATTTACTTTTGTCGTGTATTTTTAACGCGAGTGTCGATGAGGAAAAGTTCCGGAATAGGTGAGAGGGGAGATGGGGGGAGGGTGGGTGGGGTGCATGGACTCGTGTCTTTCCTCGGCATCGTTGAGTGTACGCCGTTGCAGTCCAAAGAGGGACGCGATCGTATGCGGTTGGTACTGGGAACTCCCTTTGCCCCCACCCCTCACTTGCCCCACCTATACCCCGTCGTGTCCTCCCCTGCCGCGGAAATTCTCCTCACACCATGTCTACTTCAACCCCCGCGCCCCAACCACCCCAGAAGATCCATTCCAAGAACCGCTTCCTTTCCGTGGGTGGCAGAAATTCTCTCGCGTCGACGGTGTCGTTGAAACTCTTCGGAAGAATTTCTTGTTTTTTTTATAATTATTTTTCTTATTCTTTTGCGTATATTACATGGCGACCTATCACGCTAAGGAGAGATCTACCGAGGCAGAGTTCACCCTTTCTCCTCCCAAATCCCCCGTTCAAAACAACCCCCAAACCCCTCAAAAAACATCCCTCTCCCCGACAGAACGATATGATTTGTGAGCACCGTGGTCAAATATGTCGTGACTTTTTTTATGCACGTAATTTAGACACGATTATTGGTAAAACGTGCGTTTGATTAAGACGTGATCGGGAGAGAAATCTTGTGACGTGTTTTCAAATCTATAAATCCTCAAGGAGATCCAAGAGTTTAAGTTGAATAAATAAATTATATCGATGCAAAGAAAAAAAGACAAAGGCGATTGTTTATCGTAATGCGAAGGAAGGTCATCGCTGCTGAATAGCAATTACATGCTTCGGAGAAACAATCATCGCATGAATGTAAATGTATATTGAGACTAATGTAGGACGAGAAAGAGGATAGATATAGGGAATTTGGTTCAAAAAATAAGAAGATATATATTTGTAAAGTAGATGTATCATATCTCACAAGCCGCCGATAAGAGCGTATGGCGGAAGGTGTTATGGCACGAGCCATACATTTGCAAATATGGGTCCATAAGTATATATGGATACATATTTCTCATGTACAAAAACACTCGTGCACATACACACATACATGCTTAAAGGCACGATGCATTAATTCGTGTATGACCAAATACGTAATTAAATAAACTTCGTAGTTTCAGACTCTACCTTGTGGAACTTAATCATTTTCAAAGGGTAGAAAACAACTGTTAACTACGCTTAAATATTTTAATTTTTACCACCCGGGTTTCAATACAGAGTATCAACATCATCATTATGTATTGAAACCCGGGTTATAAAATTAAAAAAAATAAGTGGAGCTAGCAATACTGTTTTTTTTCGTAAATAATTAAACTTTGATCTCCAAGCAAATATATTCGGATATCTAGATTCGATATTATTATGATTATTTACTTTACAAGGGAAGTACGAGTACTTTAAACTGCCTGTGTCGTCTCTCCTCCTCACTTATTTCATCCAAACTGGTCGAAAGTGCCGATATCTACATCTACATCAATACCTAAAGGCTGCACCACCTGCCACACACCTTTTTGGTGTGTGGCAGGTGGTGCAGCACCAGAAGGAAAGGGTATGGGATGAGGGGTTTAGGGTTTTTCAAATGGATGGGGAAAGGTGGGGGGGACCTGGAGATAAATACATAAATATACTAGTATAACCATGCGCAGTCGCTACCTTGTAGGTTAATACTTATTGTGTCGAGCCGACTCCTGGGGGATTTCGATTACAAGCATTCTGGTCTCTTATTGTTCTTGGATATAATAATAGCTATAATAAAATTACCCCCCTGCCCTCTTATGGACAGAGAATAAGGAATGGAGCGTTTGGTGTGATATGGGTGGCAACAGAATTTGCAATGACCCTGATTCCCTTGATAATATCCTTTCAAATCTACACTGTTCCCTCCTCAAACGAGGTTATCCTGAATCCCTCCTGAACCAAAGGATCCGGAGACACGCCTACGATCCCAAACCTTCCTCCGCCGTGGAAACCCACCCTCTTTCAATTTGCACCACATACTTCCCGGGCTTAGAATCTCTACGATCTATCCTAAAAGACCTCCACCCTATCCTCCAAACCATAATTCCAAAGCCAACGTTTTTCCCAAATGTCCCTCTATTACTCTCAAACGCCCCGCCAACTTATCAGATCTTCTCAAATCAACCAATCCACTCCTTAAATCCCCGCCCCGTCCCAAAACCACTCCCACGCCCTGAAATAAACCTAGATGCAAAACATGTCCTATTTTCAAAACCAAAATCCCATCCCTCTCCCACCCGCTTTTTAACTCTCTCCCACCAATTTCCTTCTCTACTTGCATATCTAGCAATGTAGTGTACCTTCTGAAGTGCCAACTTTGCCCTGCCTTTTATATTGGACAGTTAATAATTAATAACCACCGGACCTCATGCAAGAATTCTTCCCTGATTGGTATGCTCCCAATCCCCAAACACACCTCCGAACACAACACACCCTTTGATAAATGCTATAGTGTATCCATCTTAGCATTTCTCCCACCCTCTGATCCTCCACTGAAACTCAAAGCAATATAGCAAGCCTTCATCTGGCTCTTGGAGTCCTGGAATGGCCCAGGTATTAATATTAGGCATTAATTACCCTTTCTTGTCCACTAGTGCTAAATTTTATGTATGATTATTCACGTCCGTGAGACTTTCAAAAAAGTGTTATATATATATATATATATATATATATATATATATATATATATATATATATATATATATATATATATATATATATATATATTTTTATATATTTATATATTTTTATATATATATACATACTTATATACATGTCTATAGACTTATATGAACGCCTCACGGATATAAATAAAACTATATCAAGAAAGCACTAGCGAAAAAAACACAGAAACACAAAAAAAGAAAAAAACTCACACGTTTCCGAATTTTCTGTGGTCAAAACACCTTTCTCAAGGAAGAGAAGGAAGGAACTGCGAAGAAAGTTTTAACAGAACCCCGTTGTATAGTCCCCGGCCGCTTTTGTTATACACCCTGTATGTGTGTGTGTATTTATATATATCTCTTCCAAAACGAAGTACACTCGCGATACTCTCTTCAGTCGATAGCCTTAAAGAGGGTGTTTGGCTGTCGGCGGCATACTCATACATGGAGTGAGTGACCTCGTGACGCCTTTGATCGAATTAGGCCAGGGGTCGAGGTGGCTAGCCGCACGCATATTTGGGGAGCGCCCACTCAAGCCATTAGCGGGCCTCAGCCGCGTTCATCCCGCACATTCCACCGTCCATTCTTTGTGATGTTTTCGCCCCAAATATTTCACCACTCAAAGACCAGAGACACTTCCTAAGGACGTACGTACCTAGCTGAATATTGTCACTATGGAGATGGGTGCGGACGACAAGGATTGACAACAATGTACGTTGATTCTCGATCCTTCTGTGTCGAACTCAGTAGTCCTCACCCCTGGAATAGTTTTTCGAGATACATGATGAAACGTCTGAACGTGGTATATACGCTTAAAGATATATCTGGGGGGGGGGGTCGAGATGGGGATGTTATTCAAACAGTGTAAAGGTCCGCCCTGACGTTATCCGCTAACGGCGATTGCCGTCTCCGGCGCTGGGATTCTTTCTGTCCCTCCCCGCTTTCCCACTCTCCTCTAAAATCATATCGAGTATCCGTTCAATCTTGCGCTTGGCCCTCGAAGTGCAAAATATGACCCCTGACGGTCAACCGGAGAGAGAGAGAGAAACTGATGAACCAGCATTGAACATTTCATCTTTTATACGGGAAATAACAGAATGACAACATCATTAGCTTAGACGGAGATTCTAATGCGATAGCCGCTCCAATTTAGTCAAAGTTCTTTTCTCTATTAAGCTACAAACACGTCCTATTTCACTGAGGATTGCTAAGGAACATTAAAGATCCTATAAATTAGCAATTGGCTTACCAAGGTAGTTTCAGCATGACTAAAGCACTCGGCTGAAACTGAAGGAATCCAGATTTAAAGTAAGGAATTTCCTGGGGAATCGTTTTTTCGCTCTAAAATGGTCGCTTTATTCGTCAGATAAGCGATTATATCGCTTTTTCCGTATTATATTATGATTCCATCGTTTTATTCGTCTAAAAATGTTAAGGAAAGCCCGCATTTCTCTTTGTTTACATACACCCTCACGTAACCTCGTTTTCTGTAGTTAACTTTCTCCTCGATTCAGTTCTTTTTTGATAATCCATAGCGCATTCATATAGTCTTCGCGACATGCTAAGGTTTTTGACCTGAGTTTCTGAAAAAAATCAAAGATACCCATAATAGTGCAAAAAGCTGATTTCTGCATAATATTTATTTCGTTAATGTAACCATAAAACCAGTAATCAACCCGAAGGTTGGTTTGGTAGGTGATGGTAGAGTTCAACCAGTACTAAGCCCTACCCTGATGTGTGAAATTCACACATCAGGGTAGGGGCGCCAGTTCCTTTCCCTGTGCTGGTTATGGTTTCCCAGGAAGATCTGGTACCCTAAAACCCACATAGCTATACATATACACACACATACGAGGGTCATCCGGAAAGTAGTACCCGTTCGTGCCGCATGAAGTGCTGACGACGCGAGTAGCCGCTGGACGAGGTCAGATAGCTTCAGTGGCTTGTCTGCCTTCTCTGAGCCAAGTTGCGTGACGCTAGCATTGCCTGTGTTGTTTCTGTGATTGTTTACAATGTTTAAAAAAATTGAGAACGCCGCCAGTTGTGAAGTGAGGGCAGTGATTAAATTCCTCAATGCAAGAAACGTTCGCCCATGTGATATTCATCGCCAATTAAAGGAGGTGTATGGAGACAATGTAATGGACGAGTCGTCTGTTCGGCGGTGGTGTCGCAACTTCAACATGGGGAGGGGGAACACACACGACGATGAGCGTTCGGGGAGACCGTCTGTCATTACAGACCAACTGGTGAGCTCAGTTGACGAATTCGTGAGGAACGATCGGCGCGTCACAATTGATGACATCTGTGAGCATTTTCCCAATGTTTCTCGAACAATTGTTCATGAAATTGTTAAACACCATCTGCATTATGCAAAAATTTGTGCAAGATGGGTCCCTCGCGTATCTCAATGAGCTGGCGGCGAAGGACTATGCAGCAGGAATACAGAAACTTGTCACACGTTATGACAAATGCCTTAATTTGCTTGGAGATTATGTTGAGAAGTAGTTTAAAGTATCCTCTTTCAAATAAAATTTTTTATGTTTGTTAATATTTACTTTTGTGTCTTTATTTCACGAACGGGTACTACTTTCCGGATGACCCTCGTGTATATATATATATATATATATATATATATATATATATATATATATATATATATATATATATATATATATATATATATATATATATATATATATATATATATATATATATATATTATATACACATGCTGCATATACTTATATATACATGTGTATATATGTTATATATGTATATATAATATATATTTGTATATTTCTCTCACCGACCACTTTTTAAATATGTTTGTGAACTTCAGGACACTTCTTTCTAGGCTAATATATTTTTTTTACCTTATTTTTTATTTTAGCAACCTGCAAGCCACCGCTAGGGTGTGTGGTAGGGGGTGAATACACACCAGACTAATTTTGACCCGAATACGACCATACTGCGTTCGGACAGTATTTTTTTTTTTGTCCGTTGAATTAAAATTCACGCATTAAATTTTCAGTTTGAAACGGATTGTCTGAAGTGAGAAGCCTGAAATTATTTTTGGCTGCTGTCTCCATTTGATTGGCTGCCATCAGTCAATCTCTCAGAAGTTGAGTCACATCGAATAAGGTTTTGTTTCAGACGATCGATCTTCTTCAATAGCCGGTATTTTCTTCTTTATTTCCTCTTGACACATATCAATTTCCGAATCAAGTTGTGCTATTGTCTAGTTATCTGTCTCCCAGGCAAGACTGTTTCCAGTGATGCCAGTGTACTACAGATACATGTTTCACAATGCCTCAAAATTACTCTTAGTACATTCCTTGAGGTTCGACACACTTTTCAAGATAGCGACTTTTCCACGACTCGAAAGGTTCGCTGGAAGGCGGATTCTGGAAGTTCCTGAAGGGTACGCGTGAAAGCTTTTTCGACGGCACTTAAGGTGATATGGTGGTGTCACCTTTGAGGGTAGGTATCACTTTTGGAAATAGGAATAGTCTTCTGGTGTCAGGTCGAGACTGTACTGGGGTTGGGGAATCGTCGTGGTGTCGTTCCAGAAGGTCTTCTCAAGCAGACACTCGACTCTGCTCTTGGTGTTCAGTCCAAAGGCCTTCGGCACTATGAGTTTAGCGCAGATTTTTCTCATCGTCAAATTTTCAGTGATAATGGTGTGCATTGTCATCTTATCAATGCAAATACGATTTGCGATTATGCGCACACTTAACCGACGCTCTGAATTCAGCAATTAACGCACACGTCAGGAAAAAATTTTCAACTTTACTTTTTATACAAAACTTTGACTTCATCAAAATATCATACTGATATTTCATAGGTTGGTGTTGGTGGGGAAGCTCTTTTCTATGGACTAGTTTCATCCTTTATGTTTTCTTTCTGTTTCTCGTCCATTCACTTCTTCCTTCAATTCTTTGCAATTCCTCGCCATCATCATATCAGTCGTCAAATTATATGTTCTCCAACCTCTCCCTTCGGCTTTTCCTCAAACTTCCTTTTTCTATCAATCTTTTCTGTAGGAAGCCCTTCCTTAAAATGAACCCAATCAAATTCCCTCTCTTTTTTTCTTACATATCTGTTGAAAACTCCTGCTTTCATGTTTCTCTCTAGCGCCTCTTCGACTTTTTTACAACTTTTCTCTTCGGTATAATCTTCTCCATCATTTTTTTGACGATACCACATTACTAAACCTTTTACAAATTTTTTCCCTTTTTCTTTCATATCCATGCATTGAAACGCTTCAAACAACGCATTCAGAAAATATTTTTTTCTCTGTCAAATGATAATTCTTTTTACTTTTGTCAGTCGAGGTTCTAATTTATCAAAAAAACTTTTTTTCTGTTGCGATTCTGAGTTTTTTAATATTCTTTGCGCGACTTCCATTTTATTTTTTTTACACACTTCTAAGGTATTCAATTAAAGAGAGTAAGGTGGTTTTATATTTCCCAGAATTTATTTGTCTAAGCATGCAAGAAACACTTCCTTTCCGACAAAAAGAAAATCTCGAACTCAGCTTTATCTTACTTTTCCAAACTCTTTTATATTCCCCTCTTATTAAAACCTTCATATACCTTTCAATATACCCGTTCATGTCTTTCCACGTATTTTTACCTTGCCGCTTCATTTTTAATCAGGAAAAAATATGAAAAAATTAAGCCATCGAATGAATGGGAAACCAGAAAATTACAATAAACCTTTTTTGTGGAAAACGAAAAAATTACGAAGTCTACGAATACTTCCTCCAGAAAAGTTTCCGAACGTTATATTCGCGAATATTAAACCGATTAAGGTTTTTCTTGATATGAAGATAACTCTTTTAAGGGTTGGATATAATAATTTTAGTCCCGCCAACAATCTCTTACAACCCCCTGTTTGCATGATGTTCAATTCGTTGAGCGAAGATCGCGATGTATTTTTGTTTTGTTTCGAGGGAAAAGTTTTTTTTTAAATATTTCGATTGTGTGGTGTTTTTGTTTTCGGAAATCCCTTTCTCCGACGATGGTCAGACGATGGAGATTTCTTCTTAATTTATTCCCTCGGAGCGTTTCATCCGCACTCACTTTCTCAAAATATACCAAATGCTCCCTCGTATTAATCTCAGTCCTCTCGCCACGTCATCGTTTTAATCTCCTCGGGACGCCATTCGTTTGTCTGCTGTTTTTTCAAACGCATTCACTTCCGCTCCTCTCTCACACACATATGTATGCATGCATCTACATATGCGTGTGTATGCGTTACGGTATATAGCGTAAGGCATGTAGACGTTTTTGTGTGCGCCCCTTGCTCGTTTTCTTTTCTTTTTTTGTTTATTTCTCCAAGCCCCTCCTCCCTGTCTCTCTTTTCAACCCTTGCAACCTCCCTACCCCCCCTCTCACCCCGTCCACTTATAAAGGCGCCATGTAATCTCCTCGCCGAAAGAACTCGGGAAAAAAAATTTTCGAAGGAAAAAAAAAGAGACGACTCGATATTTTCGCGCGACGCTCTTCTCTTGTTTCATACTTCCATCACTCCTCTCCTCATGCCTTTTGATTTTAATGCGCGCTGAAATATTTCCAGTTCCAGTCGAGAGGGTTTCAATATCTCGTGAATTACTCCATTTTTTTCGCGTCTAGTAAATGAAGTACAAGTCAAAATCGACAGTGATTTCGTTATTTGTTATTATGTAAATATAATATAATTCCCAGTATATACATATATATATATATATAGTTGTAAAAAATATATATATATAATGAATATAATTCCCAGTTTTTGCGACGAACTAGGCCCATTGATTATTTATCAAATCCCATTTCCTCGTAAATTCTCAAAAATCCACCATATTATTGTTTATTACAACGTGAACTCGACCGTCTGTTAAATGAGTTTAAGCCCCTATTATTTCCCTTCGCTAATCTGTGCAAACAATGATATCTGTTTGTTACGTCCTTAATTCCTGATAGTCAGCTTTCAAAATTATACGCAAACATTAACTGTTTGTTGCACCCCAAAATAAAGCCACTCCCTTTGTCCCAGTGCATTATTTCACGGATTTTTTTATTTGCATTCCGTAAATGGTGAATCATGGTAAAAGGTGAAGTGGACTGGAAGGAAAACAAACGAGGAAGTGCTAGGTATGGTGGAAGAGGAGAGGAAATTGTTGTGAGAAATTCAAATGAGGCAGGAAAGAAGGATGACGGTCGTGTTGATCGGCAGTGGTATACTGAATAATGTGACATAAAAGAGAGTGTTGGGCAAACGAGGAAGGGGCAGGAATATGATGGGGATGTTGGACGGAAGGAAGAAGGTATGCGTAAACGAAGAGGGGCTTGTTGTAGAGTAGGACGTTGGGTTGTAATATAAATTACCGATTCAGGCGTGATGTGGTGGAACTGTTCCATTATAGCATAGACGAAGACTACTACTTCAATTTTCTACTCAATAAATATTTGTTTCCGACTAGTTTGGATGTATGACATAATTTTCAAGCAGTCTACTCTCACTGTATATTGAGAGCTACAATTTAAAATGATGTCGTACATCTTAATTATTCGGAAATAAATCTTTATTAAGTGGAAAAGTGTAATAGCCTTCGTCTTTGTTAACATATAGGGTTGTGTATTGTTAGGAGGGACAAGATATTTATTTGGTAGTTGTAAAAAAACCATAAAAAACAGTAATCAACCCCAAGGTCGGTTTGGGATGGGTGATGGTAGAGTTTACCCAGTACTAAGCCCTACACGACCTTTGAAATTCACACATCAGGGTAGGGGGGCCAGTTCGTTTCCCTGTGCCGGTTATGGTTTCCCAGGAAGATCTGTTACCCGAAAAATCACATAGTTTGTGGTGGAGGAGCAGGTGTCCAGAGTGCCTTGCCTGGAAATCGAACCCGGGGCCCTCCGGTCAGTAGTCCAACGCTCTACCCCCTGAACTACCGCGACCCACTTGGTAGTTGTAACCATCCAAAACCTACCTTAACCGGTAGATTACTTATAATAATAATATATCTCGTACCTTTACACTCATATACTACGCAAGCCTATCCTGGGTATACAAGCATTATACAGTAATGGCAATGAGTTCCAGTCAATTTTTTTATAGTTTAATTTTTGAATGAGAAATATTTTAGAATTGGTTTCGACTGATTTTGCTGTATTGGCGTTCCTTTTCGAGGGAAGAGAGAGTGAGAATAATGGTAAACGCGGCGGGGATGATTGAGAGAGGCGAAATTGTGGAAGCACTGGTGGCTGAAAATGGATTACTGATGTGGAGAACGGAGTGGTGGGATACTACAGAAAACCAATCAATCTCTTCGGATCGCGATCTACCCCCTGAATTTTGAGGGGTACCAGAAGAGTGTATATCTCTCTCTCCGAACTCTGCCTTCTCCTCTTCTCCCTTCGTGTCTCTTCAATCAAAGACTCCGGGGTTCGACTCCTCGTAATAATGCACCATCTTAAGCCAGTTTTCAGAATTCGCATCTTTTTATTCTTTTACCTCTCCTGTTTGGCTGCCCGGGGAGACTTGGCAGTTGGATAAATCCTGAAGGAAGCCAGGGGGCACCACTTGGAAAATAAACGACTAACAAACGAACAGGTAGGGCGACAGGGTATCTTTTCAAAGAGTGAAACCTGGTGACTGAACTGCCATTCTAAGTATACGTGTTGAAAGGGTAGGAAATGAAGGGAAAGAGAAAAGGACATAGTGGTTGAGCACATCTAAAAATATGCGAAGCTCCTATCTACTTAGAACTATCATTAACGATTTCTTTCGGAACGATCGTCTTAATAAGTACATCTCTACATCAATGGACAAATCTTTTAGGAGAATGATACGCAAAAATAAGTATTGTTATATTTTGTAAAATTATGAGAAATTATTTTTATACGTTATTCAAAGTGTTCGCTAGGCGAGAATCGTTGTCAATCTTATTTCTTTCCGTGTGTAATATGGATCAGATCTTTCGCATCTCGAAGAAGGGAACGAAGAGGTAGCCACTGACTTGGGGGGGGGGGTACTTTATCAATTCTACGAAGGTAAATCTAGGTGATTGAAAGTATAGAATTACGTCCAGGGAAAAATAGACGACGAGTAAATAAATAATTCATGGGTTTTAATCGTCTGGAACATCAGAATGCTAGACTCATCATGCCATAGTATTAGACTTTTAATGGCTGTGCATGTTGTTATCATTGATATTTCAAAGTGTTGGATGGATTTTGAATGAGCAAAGACTGAAGAACGATTTCATTTCTTTTTGTCTCTCCTAGCAAGACGCAACCCAACACCTGACACTACTATTAAACCCCCTCTTCAGTTTCACACGGTGAAAAGAGATATCGCGTGTGGGTAAGATGTGTACAGGGTTCAAAAAAATAGGATAGAAAAGTGTTGGGAAAAGTATGAAAAGGTTGAGGAGAAATGTTATCTTTCGATGATTAGGCCTCATTTAGAATATGCTACTATTATAAATGGGATCCTCACCAAGTTGGATTGATTGCCGAATTGGATCGCGTGCAGTGTATATAGGAATTATAATTGTGAAATATTGTTATGATAAACTTAGTAGCTTATCCAAAATATTAGAGCAGCTAGGCTGGGAATCACTCAATAGAGCGAAGCTTATGTTACAGATGAATTCTCCTGCATAAATTTGAAGGACGCCTCTTTGGCAGTGATGTTGAAAATTTATTATTAACCCCATCGTACTACGGTAGGAGAGATCATGTCAATAAAATTAGAGAGAAAAAACAGTTTCTGGCGTCACTTGGTGGAAATTCTTCATACTGAAATTAAATTTAAAACACTTCGCTTTTCCACATAAAAAAACTTTTATTTACGACTTAGGTTTCGTTATGGTATAACATCGATGATGTTATACCATAACGAAACCTATGTCGATGTTATACCATAACGAAACCTAGGTCGTAAATAAAAGTTTTTTATGCGGAAATGCGAAGTGTTTTAAATTTAATTTCAAAATTAGAGAGATTAAGCGTAGAACAGATAGATTTAAAATATCATTTTTCCCTTCGAACGATAAGGGATTAGAATAACGTATGTCCGATCGCGCTAGGAGGGAAAAGTATTTTGGGTCAAAATTAGTCTGGTGTATAATCACCCCCTGCCGAAAACACTAGCACTGACTTGTAGGGTACTATGTAATAATTATTAATGTCACTAAAATATCTCATACATATATAAATATATATATATATATATATATATATATATATATATATATATATATATATATATATTATATATATGTGTGCATGTCTATATATATATATATATATATATATATAAATAAATACATTTATATGTATTTATGTGCGTGTGTGTATATATATGTATATATATATATATATATATATATATATATATATGTGTGTGTGTGTGTGTGTGTGTGTGTGTGTGTGTGTGTGTGTGTGTGTGTGTGTGTATATATATATATATATTTATATATATATATATAGTCTAACTGGAGACGGTGGTGCAAATTACGTAATTGGATTCAAAGGCATAATGGAGGGCTGTCTGCGTCGCTAAAGCCGCAGGGATTGGAATCCAATCGTACGTGCCTGTCACTTGGTAAACTTTCGGATGGGTTGCCCCTCTCAGCACTTAATTTGGATGAGGTTTCGTTCCCTTAGCGACTCGGTACGTCATCGACGAGGAGAGGGATTGTCTGTAAGGAGACCACCGCAGACCCCCGCAGGTTCATTTTTTCCCCCCCGAGACACTTCCTTAAGAGAGAGACCACTCTCGAGTGCCGTTCCCTTTAAGGACGACGAGATTGTGGTGAAGGAGAAAACGATGCCATTTTTACGCGCCCGACTTCTCAAGGCCTCTCTGCATGTGGCGTCCCGAAATATATATATAAATACACTCACGTAACCCTCGTCCTCATATACAGCTTCTGTCCCATAATCCGTCTTCCATATTTTTTTTTCCTCTCCTTTCCTTTCGTCGTCGGCGAAGGCGACAAGACATCTGTTCCCGAAAAACTCCGACGGCGCGGAAAAATTCGTTCATTGTTGCGTCACGTCAAGTCCCGCGTCCTCTGACGATGTGTAGTGGTGGGCTGGTGGCATATACACGTATTGTTAAAGATTTCGATCGATACGTATCGAGTGATATGCCGCGGCGTTGTTGTCAAATTTCGAGTGGTATTATCCTCGGAGTCTTTTGCCTCGTGATGAGATGCGAAATTTGACTGCGACGGATTAATTTCGACTCGGAAACTTAGTGATGGAAAAGCTACGTCATTATAGTCTCACCCAAGTCACGGTGACGTCACATTCGCGATTTTATCGAAGGGTAAAGTATGCAAAAGGTGTCGATATCTATTTCTCAAAAAAAGCCATGATAATTTATTTGTTAGTGCCCTGCAAGCCACCCCTAGGGTGCGCGACAGGGAGTGAATACATGTCAGACTAATTTTGACCCCGAGTAAGGCCCTACTGCGGTCGGACAATGTTATCCTGATCCCTTATCGCCCGTGAATAAAAGGACGCCTTAAATCTATCTGTTATTAAGTATATTAAACTCTCTAATTTTATTGACATGATCTCTCCTAAAGTAGTACAGTTTCGATCGATACACATCGAGTGGTATTGGCTGTCAAGACAACATCTTATCTTCTACACGGATAGGATTCTCTCGCTCTTAACTCTGCGAAAACGTTTGTGAAACATATTAATTGGTTTAAAAATCAAATTTTAGAGTCCACCTCAATATTTTATGCAAACACGCCATAGTTTCGACTTCGGTTTTGCGTGTAACTTTCAGCCAAACATGTCGGCGACACTAGGTTTCGAAACCATGATAGGTTGAAATTAAAAATGGGTGTTAAGACTAATATCTCTCTTGTGTATTTCATAAATATTTGAACAGTTCCTCCTTCTCGAATTTTTCGAGTTCCAGTTGGGTTCTTCTTTGAATTAAGATGACCCGACATTCTTAACTAATGGTTGTTATCACGGACCATCTTGGATGTTTTTTTCCGAAATGTCCTGAAAAACCTTTTCGACGCAATCCTCTTTCCCAGACATCATATTTTAAATCGAAAATGCTTTCCTTTTTTGGTCAATTTACCATTCTTTCGCGTCCCAACGAGCCCACCTCGCCTATGAGTTTTGCCCTATTCATATGAGTCATCTTTTCACTATTTAGCGGCACAATGTCCCCTTCCTCTCCCACTATTCCCCTTTGGCACACAAACCCACACACACACCCTCATTGTTTCTTCATCTGTTTTGGTCCATCCCCAGCGGCTCTACATTTACTACGCCATCTTCCGCCAAACATCCCTCCGATATACACTCAACAATATCGTCCAGCTTTTCTATTCTTTCCCCTTGTATCCCCAGAGTGCAATCATTCTTCCCTTTCTCCTCATTCATACCAGATAACCTTTGTCCAAAAATAGTATTATTATTTGAACTGTCGCACTTAGCAATAGTTAACCGAATTTTGATAGAGTTTTCAATGAACACTATTACTACCCACTGCCATACTTCTCCTTAATAATGTGAAACAAAAATATCCTTATACTCCATACTACGCGTTGCAATTACTCATTCTTTAACTCTGCATTGTGGGTCGCGGTAGTCCAGTGGGTAGAGCGTTGGACTGCTGACCGGAGGGTGCCGGGTTCGATTCCCGGGCGAGGCACACTGGGCACCTGCAGCTCCACCCAAGCTAAAGTGATTTTTCGGGTACCAGGTCTTCCTGGGAAACCATAACCGGCACAGGGAAAGGAACTGGTCCCCTTACCATGATGTGTGAATATTCACACGCCGTATAGGGCTTAGTACTGGGTGATCTCTACCATCACCTACTAAACCGACTTTCGGGTTGATTACTGTGTTTTTAACTCTGCATAAAAATACATTATATTCAGCAAGCCGCCGCAGGGGCGTGTGGCAGGGGGGTGTTGTGTCAAAACCCGTAAAATATAATAAAACCACGTGCAAAACTAACGAATCATGCAAATCTACACCCTCAGAGGCGCATAAATCCATGCGAAAACCCTTCTGGCATGCTTCCTACCTCATTTAATTCCATCCAACATTCCTATTATCCCTTCCTCCTCCAATCATTCTCGATTTCCCAGCTGTCTCTGTATCCAGCATCCTATTGCCTCTACTGCGTCTTGTCGTCGAATGTCTCCATCCCTCTTACAATTTCTGGAACTTCATCATTTACATTCCTTTCTTTCCTTTGTTTTCAGCGTTTTGTATTTATTGTTTTTAGTACCATGTGAGCCACAGCCAGGGTGTGATCACACACCGGACTAAACTTGACCCAAAACACCTCAATGGTCACCTCAGCAACAAAAAAATGAAAGTCATCGAGTCAAATTCTTACTTTGGGGATATCAACTATTTCAAATGATTGAAAGTAATATTTTTTATTTCTTTATCTGCCCAGTTCGATTGTTCAAATTTTAAATGCAATCAATTTTCTCTCGTTTATTACCTATTTTTTGATTTGCTGCCAGAATAGGAAAAATGAAATTACTTTTTAAAACTAGGAACTTAAATATTGGGATTGATCTATTAAATCTAATTGGATCTGGTCTGTAATTTTGCTTGAGACTTTGCTAGAATTTTCGTGGGGGTTGTTTGGAAAAGGAAAAATTTAAACAAGGATTGAGGCGTAAAATTCACCATTTTCAGTGATTTGTGAGAGCAAAGGAAATATGATCGCGTGACCCATGCAGCGTATTGTTCACGTACTTATCCCATATTCATAGAGTTGAGTCATCGTATTTATAGTTTGGCCACCTATTAAATAGAACTTTTAGGCAGTCTTCAGAAACAGTTACGTGCTATGCAAACGTTTGGACAGCCTCCTGTTTACCTTATGTTATTATTTTCTTCAGTTCTTCATACTTAATACCTGCCTTCATGACTTCCGAAAACCTTTCCTTCCTCTGTTCCCTGTAATCTTAAGACATTCCCGCATCAATGCCCTGCACCTGTGTGGTGCAGTCACATATTTTTTTTGGTACCCTGCGAGTCACCGATAAGGTGTGTGGCAGGGGGTGATTACATACTAGACTACTTTTGACCCTTACTACATTCCGTCCCACTTCGGTCGGACAATGTTATTATGATCCCTTATGGTTCGTGGAAAAATGACATCTTAAATCTATCTGTTCTACACTTGATCTCTCTAATTTTATTGACATGATCCCTACTACCGTAGTGCGATGGGGGTAATAATACATTTTCAATGTAATCATCGCTAAAGAGTCTTCCGTCTAATTAAATGCAATTCATAAGTATAACTGAGGTGACTTGAAGGGTACCATGTAAATGGTAAATAGATAGATAGATATAGGTCTTTCTTTGGGCGAAATTCAGACCTAATGGTCCCTCTTTCCATTTAACCTATCGTCGTATACATACTATATTAGGCATAACGTTTATAATACATGCAGATATACACATAAATAAATAGAATAGTAGGTATATGCTCTACGGTATCTAAGCGAGATATCCTTTTCTACGCTTGAGGCAAGAGAGTTTTGGAGGAATAGGAATAATGACTTGCACTAGATGAGATGTTGACAAGATACTATGCCACTTAGATTGAACGTTTATATCAAAAGTAGTCTGGTGAGTAATCACCCCCTGCTACACTCCCTAGCAGTGGCTTAAAGGGTACAATTTGTGTATGTATTTAAAAAAGTACAAATACTTCTTCCTCCCTTTGGTGGACGGGTGGGGGAGGCGACGGAGAGCTGAGGACATTTGCGCCATTAGGGATAGGGTGGGTAATTTCGTAGGGGTAGGACATTCAGGGAGTGGTGGAAGATGATCGGAGAGAAACCCGTCTTAGGAGTTACTCTTACGCGAAAGGCGACATAGGGGTCACGCAATTATAACGTCCCATCCGACGGACGGCGTACTCTCCACTCGCAAGTGTTCTCTCAACATAATACCCCAAATTGAAATCGGGATAACACTGAAATATATACTTTCACCGACGAGCATCGAACCCGGGTCCACTTAGAGGTGGGAAGGCAGTACGCTAGCCAACACTACATCCCAACACCAGCGAGGCTTCCGATGCATGTATACGTGTCCCGTCTCGCCACGCGCGTGTAATTAAGACTGCTTGGATGCTTTAAGCGTAGAGTATGCGTCTCGTCTGGGATAATTAGTTCAAGGAGCCGAAACCCGAGTCGGGGGGGGGGGTTGGGTTTGGAGGGGTGTCGTTGCGTCTTGGTGGCGCCTTGAGAAACCTTCCAGAATCGAGGAGTCCGGTGGCTAAGGTGGGGTTTGTAAGGTCCCCTCCACTCCACCCCTCCACCCCTCCCACCACACCTCCCCCGCCACCCTCCTCTCAACCCAGAGAAACATTCTAAATATTCTCCCGCTCGCAAAATAGAACCTAACGGTTTATTATTACTCCCTCCGCGTTGGAGAGACTCCACTCGGAGCGGAAGGACTCGCCTTGAGGGAAGTGCGGGAAACGAATTAGCGCGGAGATTGCGAAAGTTCCTCCGAGAGGCAGTCGGAGCCGAAGGGGAGGAGACAACGGGTGAACCAGTCTCGGGGGGAGGGAAGTATTCTCGGAATAGTAGACCCCTGGGTTCGATTCCCAAACTGAAATGGACTTGGTCCTGGCTGTAGCATATACCGAATATGACCAAACCAGAATGAAATATCAAACGTACTGTAAGTCGAATTCCATTGTATTGTCACGACGAGTCACAATACAACCTGGCTGGAAAGCTCCTAAGTCCCGGCCTTTATTTTGGTCTATTTTAAAGCGTGGCTTTTGACCCTTGCGAAAGGGTCACAACTGCATAAATATTTTCCGGAAGAGACCGCAAGGTAGTTTTCTGGCGGGTGTTAGGTCACCATCCCTTTAGGTATACGTGTATGTATGTATGAATCTAAACATTCAAATAGGAAAACTCGGCATACTACCTTGATCAAAAATTTCCCGGAATTTATTCAGAAAATTAAAAATACAAGTTTATTCATCTAAATCTATATTGTCCCCTTCAAATTAATCCCCATCGACTGCAACACACTTATGCCAGCGCTTGATCCAATCCTCGAAACATTTTTTATATTCGGTTTTCGGTATGTCCATCAGTGCTTCCTGCGATTTTTCCATTACTTCCTCTCGGCTGCTAAAACGCGTTCCCCGTAATGGTTTTTTAACTCGATTGAACAGAAAGAAGTCACAGGGAGCCAAATCAGGTGAATTCGGTGGCTGTTGGATGGTATTTGTTGCATTTTTCGTCAAAAAATTACGAATAATCATAGCACTGTGCGACGGTGCGTTATCATGGTGCAAAATCCACGAGTTTTCTGCCCACATTTCTGGTCTCTTTCGGCGAATTGCTTCACGCAAACGTCTCATAACGCCCAAACAATACTCTTTGTTTACTGTCTGGCCTTCTGGCAAAAATTCATGATGCACTACACCGTTGTAATCCATGAAAACCGTCAGCATTGCCTTCTTTTTTGACTGAAAACGACGTGGTTTTTTTGGTCTCGGCTCATTTGGTGAACGCCATTCACTTGCCTGATGTCTGGATTGCGTGTCGTACTCATAAACCCACGTCTCGTCTCCAGTAATGATCCTTTTGATGAATGTGGGATCGGATTCAGCCTCGCAAATCATGTCTTTTGCGACGTCAACACGGTCTCTTTTTTGCACCAACTTTGCTGCTACACGACGGAAACCCAAATCATTAACCACAATGTCTTGGGCGGATCCATAGGCAATGTTCAAGTCCTCCGCTATTTCTCTGATGGTTAATTTGCGGTTATTGACCAACATTTCTTTTACTTTATCAATTTTTTCACCGACTTTCGATGTCGATGGTCTGCCACTGCGTTCATCATCTTCGATTGACTCACGACCACTTCTGAACCGCTCGTGCCACTGGTAAACGACCGTTTTTTTTAGAGAATCGTTGCCGAAACACTTTTCCAACATTTCCAACGTCCGTGCGCCACTAAATCCGTTTTTTACGCAAAATTTAATACAAGTTCGTTGTTGCAAATTTAAATCCATTTATGAAATTGTAAAAAATCGCCAACACACACAGAGATAGATGTACTCTTGGCTACGTAACTTTTGCAAATGTCAAGTTATGACACTAAGATTTAAAGGGAATATCAACAACAGATGTACCAATTTAACAAAAAAACAGAACTCAAATCGGAACGATGGGAGCGCCACACGGTGGTTATTCCGGGAACTTTTTGATCAAGGTAGTATGGCGATAATATTCTCATGGCAATAGGTATAGGGATGGGGATACACATTATGGACGAACAAATGGCTCGTGAGGAAGGTGGAAGGGTGCGGTAGAAAGAACCGGGACTTGAGCCACGGACTTAAGGCTTGCTGCGCCGATGCTATTCACCACTTGAGCAATCGAGTAAATATAATAGCTATTTGAATCCACGGCTTTTCCTGGTTGTGTAATACCAATAATGCTTATCCTTAATTGTTTATAATGTTTCATTGTCCTTTATATGTGTTTTTATAACTTTTACCAATGTATATATATATATATAATATATTTCTATATTTTAATTATATAATCCGAAATAACCCTAAATATATGTATATATATACATATATATATATATATATATATATATATATATATATATATATATAGGGTTGAAGAAGGCCTCTGAGAGGGCCGAAAGCTCGAACAATTTACCGTGTGAGTGTCCTTTTAAATGTTGCTATTCTTTTTGTGTTCTATTGTGCCGTCCCATTATATATATATAAATATTTATACATATATATATATATATATATTTATATATGTATATTTATATATGTATATTTATATATGTATATATATTTATTTATATATACATATATATATGTACACATATATATATTTATATATGTATATAAATATATATATTTATTTATATATGTATATATACATATATATATGTATACATATATATATATATATATGGCGGGATCGAGATGGTGCGGAGGCTAACGTACTGGCTTCCCACCCTGAGGGCGCGGGTTCAAATCCCGGCGGTGTTGAATATTTTTCAGAGGTATCTCGATCCCTACTTGAGGTGCTTTGTGGAGGGCACTTTGAGTGAGTACGCCGTCCGTCGGATGGGACGTTAAGCCGCGGACCCCTTGGCGCCTTTCGTAAAGAGTAGGCTAATGCCGACGCCGGGTTTCTCTCCACCCTTCATCCTTTCCTGTCCTTCCCCTATGGCGCAAATGACCTTAGCTGTCGGTCGCCTCCCCTCAAAACTACTACTACTACTACTACTATATATATGGCGAAAGAATATTGGTCAAGTGTCAGAAAAGTTCAGAAGTTCAGGGAAATAAGTCAACTGTTAATTCACTCAAAAACGATAAAGGTGAAAGAGTAACCAGCAGTTTGGGAAAGACTAACTAATTAAATTATTTCTTTCAAAGCGTCTTCACCAATATCTCACTGAATGCCTCCGATAGCTTACCACATCGTGCCGGTCAACCGATGCCCCAAATTAAAACTCTTACAAAGGAAAAGAACATTTTCTGAAAAATATTAAGCCTAATAAACCCTCCGGGCCCGATGAAATTCCCGCTCGTATATTTAAGGAACTGTCCTCGGAAACTGCGCTGTATCAAGAGATAATATTTAATAAGTCGCTGGTAGTTCACAAGATCTCCAGAGATTGGAAAACGGCTAACGTAACACCAATATTTAAACACGGAGACAAGCAGGAACCGAGTAGTTTCAGGCCTATTTCCCTCACATCCATTTCGTGCAAGGTATATTTGCTGGTTCGATCTTGAGACACCTCGATAATCAGAAGTTATTAATGAGAAATTTCCCACACTTCAGCCAGATTTGCTCGCAAAGAGATACGTGGGAGTCCATTAGTCTATGGTCTGAGATGGTAAGGGAAAGTCGTGGGTGAGATCGGTCGAAGAGGCTCCCAAGACGGGGAATATTCGAAATCACAGGAGCAGAAGAGCGTGAATGGAGAAATGGAATGTACTATTGCAGGCGAAGTTGCGAAATGATTAAGTAAGGGCTGTACGGAGGAAGGCAACGGCGAGAAGGGTAGAACTTGTCTGGATCATTAGGAAACTCATAGGGATACACACGAGGAATAAGTTAAGGAATCATCCGGTTATGTCATCTTTGTCTTAGTTCTCATATGGGAAGTTGGTTTAACTTTCAACTTACTGAATCAGGGCATTGACGTGTGAATGCGAGGTTTGAATGAAGCATGTCAACAATACTTTTGCTACAGCATAAACATACCTGCCTTTAAAAATGTCACTCCTACAATGTTCCTTCAGTAACGTTCTTCAATATAATTCCTTCATTAATACGCATTCGATCAACAGTTTCTTCAACAGTGTATCCTCTGCTGCGTACGTTTAACAATGCTTTGAACCGCTTGCCGTCAACAATGTGCCGTCAACAATGTGCCGTCAACGAAAACACTTCAGCCTAACAAAGAGTATGATAGTATTTCCGCGGTTCTGAGTTGACATGAAACAATCCCCGTTATCAAACGCGAAGGGTTGTTTGGCGGGTTAGGGTAGTTGAACTCGTCTAGTACTGAGCCCGAACGCGTGTGAAGTTCACTCATACTACGTACTAAAATGGTTCCACGCAAGCATGCCACCGTCAGTGCGTGTGGCAGGGAGTGATTACACACAGGACTTCATTAGATATAAAAATAAACAGAGCAATAAGGTGGGCCAGTACTTGATTCCCTGTGCCTCCTATGGTTTCCCGGGTAGACCCGTTTATTCTGGCAAAAATCACACAGCTTGGTTAAAACTGAGCGTGCCCACTGAGCGAATAACTCGAGAATCAAACAGGAGCAATCCGGTCAGTGACCCATCGCTCCCTACCCACTGGACCACCACGTACACTGATTGAATCAAAACCAAGGAGGTACTCTGTGTGTGCCTTTTCAAATTACGCTTGTGAAATCGGATGCGCTGAAATGGAGGTGGCATTGGGTTGGGGCCGTAATGGGTCGCGTGCATTCGCGTGTCGACAGGACTCTTTGGCAGAGTGGACGGAAGAGGTGCAGTTGGTCTTCGTCGCACGCCTGCTTCTGTGCTTGGATGGTTGTCCCCTCGGCTTGCGGCAGCTTAGCAGTCGCATTGCGGCCGTCGCCTGTCTCTCTCACCCCTCGCCCGCGCTTTCACCCCGGGGGCGTTGTCAATGGGACACACACACACGCGCGGAGGGAAGGTGGGGGACTGGGGGTATTATACAGAGAGTCTGTCTCCTTGCATGTGAACAAGCTCCCACCGCCCCTCCTTTATACCCGTTTTCCTCCCGACCCTATCCATCCTTCTTTGCTCTCTCTCTCTCTCCCCTTCTCGCATGGGCGTAACTCTCTTGTTTCTGTGTGTGTGTCGTCATGCGACTGTGAGTTCTTTAATGGGGATTGTGCGGGGGAGTGCCCTCTCCCACCCACCCACCCCTCCAGCCCCCTTCCTTTCATCTCTCTCTCCCCTTCCGCCGGGAGATGGAGGAGGGGGTCACGATGAGTGAGTGACCTTGGTCAAGTGCGTGCGTGATGAATTGAGAAGAAGACGGCCACTGTCTCTGTCTTCTTCCTCTCTCTCTCTCCCTCCCTCCTCACGGGAGTTGACAAGGAGGAGAGACGGGCTCTTTCCTTTGGAAAACGGACGCTATTTGTTATTTTCTTCTTCAAGCTCCCTGTGTTTCAGTACTTGAACAGAAAATTTTAAAGCGCACTGCGGAGGATTAAAAATAGTAATGTCTGGAGTCAATAACTTGCCAATACATCGTTGGCGCCATAACACAGATATGAATATTCAAGTGTCCTTAGACCTCCTTCATTCTGCCTTGGTTTTATTCGTTTTGCAAGGGCTCACAAGTCCTTCTACAGTAGGTATTATTATGTGCTTTTCATTAACTGGAACTCGAAAAGTCTGCTTTGTAATTGACAGGCAAACGCAATGAATTATGGTCTTGAAGAGGAGGATGTCGTTATATTAAGTGATTGGACAACGGTTAACTTAGCATTAATATTTAAAAACGGAGACAAGGAGGAACCAAGCAATTACAGACCTATACTACCTTGATCAAAAATTTCCCGGAATAACCACCGTGTGGCGCTCCCATCGTTCCGATTTGAGTTCTGTTTTTTTTGTTAAATTGGTACATCTGTTGTTGATATTCCCTTTAAATCTTAGTGTCATAACTTGACATTTGCAAAAGTTACGTAGCCAAGAGTACATCTATCTCTGTGTGTGTTGGCGATTTTTTACAATTGCAGAAATGGATTTAAATTTGCAACAACGAACTTGTATTAAATTTTGCGTAAAAAACGGATTTAGTGGCGCACGGACGTTGGAAATGTTGGAAAAGTGTTTCGGCAACGATTCTCTAAAAAAACGGTCGTTTACCAGTGGCACGAGCGGTTCAGAAGTGGTCGTGAGTCAATCGAAGATGATGAACGCAGTGGCAGACCATCGACATCGAAAGTCGGTGAAAAAATTGATAAAGTAAAAGAAATGTTGGTCAATAACCGCAAATTAACCATCAGAGAAATAGCGGAGGACTTGAACATTGCCTATGGATCCGCCCAAGACATTGTGGTTAATGATTTGGGTTTCCGTCGTGTAGCAGCAAAGTTGGTGCCAAAAGACCTCAATTTCATGCAAAAAAGAGACCGTGTTGACGTCGAAAAAGACATGATTTGCGAGGCTGAATCCGATCCCACATTCATCAAAAGGATCATTGCTGGAGACGAGACGTGGGTTTATGAGTACGACACGCAATCCAGACATCAGGCAAGTGAATGGCGTTCACCAAATGAGCCGAGACCAAAAAAACCACGTCGTTTTCAGTCAAAAAAGAAGGCAATGCTGACGGTTTTCATGGATTACAACGGTGTAGTGCATCATGAATTTTTGCCAGAAGGCCAGACAGTAAACAAAGAGTATTATTTGGGCGTTATGAGACGTTTGCGTGAAGCAATTCGCCGAAAGAGACCAGAAATGTGGGCAGAAAACTCGTGGATTTTGCACCATGATAACGCACCGTCGCACAGTGCTATCATTATTCGTAATTTTTTGACGAAAAATGCAACAAATACCATCCAACAGCCACCGAATTCACCTGATTTGGCTCCCTGTGACTTCTTTTTGTTCAATCGAGTTAAAAAACCATTACGGGGAACGCGTTTTAGCAGCCGAGAGGAAGTAATGGAAAAATCGCAGGAAGCACTGATGGACATACCGAAAACCGAATATAAAAAATGTTTCGAGGATTGGATCAAGCGCTGGCATAAGTGTGTTGCAGTCGATGGGGATTACTTTGAAGGGGACAATATAGATTTAGATGAATAAACTTGTATTTTTAATTTTCTGAATAAATTCCGGGAAATTTTTGATCAAGGTAGTATCCCTCACATCCATTTCGTGCAAGGTTATGGAACATATGGTAGCTTCTTCGATCGCGTGACACCTAGATAGTCAGGAGTTATTAATGAAAATTAAGCACGGTTTCCGAAAGAGTAGATCCTGCGCGATACAGCCTCTTTGTCATTGTTCATCCGAGAGAGAGCAACGTACCAGTGGACGCGATTTTTTCTAGGTTTTAAGATAACCTTCGACAAAGTACCTCATAGTAAAGTTCTCACAAAGCTAGAAGCAAAGTGCATAGATAAAAATATCCTCGGTTGGATTCAAGACTTTTTGAATCGTCGGGTTCAAAGAGTAGTGATAGCTGGAGTTAGCTCATATGCAGTAGAAGTTACTTCAGGTGTTCCCCAGGGAAGTTTTATCGGGCCTCTTTTATTCCTACTTCACGTCAACAACATTGATTCCGTAGTCACTAGTAAGATACGTTTGTTTGCTGACGATTGTTTACCCAATGGCCGAGTGGTTTACCGAGATATCCTTAACCCTGAGGACACAGCAGCTTTATCATATGACCTAAATGCTATAGAGAGAAATGTTATCTTTCGCTGGTTAAGCCTCATTTACAATATGCCGCTAGTATTAATGGGATCCTCACGAAGTTGGATTTTTTGCCGAATAGGATTGCGTGCAGCGTAGAGGAGCTAGATTTGTTAATCGTTATCATGATAAACTGAGTAGCGTATCCAAAATATTAGAGCAGCTAGGCTGGGAATCACTCAATCGAGCGAAGGTTAAACAACATATAATCAATAGGTTGATAGTCAGATGTTATTAATGTCCCTGGACGGACACACGCCTGTGTTAGCCTTCTTGTGTCGAGGAAAGGCACTTTCGTTTCTGCTGTTAAGCCATCTCCGAAATTAAGGATTGATTTCTGAAGCAAGAAATCTGCGCCAATCTCTTAGAAAAAATGTTTCCATTCAATTACTGTCACACTGTATATTCCAAACTCTTCGTTACAGACCTCTATTGTGGTATACTGTCAGCTTCAACTATACAGGAAATATTCAACTGTCTCCAAATTAATTTTTTTCAACTCTGAGTGTGTATGCTTTCTTAGATACATGTAAGACCGACAGTATCCTTTATGACTTCAACATTTCATCTCCTTATCAATAAGAATCATGCTAATTTCGTGGCCTTGATTACAAGGTCTTGAAGTTCGATAGAATTCACATTTAATCCACAGAAACCGAACAGCATGTTATCTATTATCTGGAAGTTCTCTGATTATTTGATTGAAAGCCGTGCCACACAATGAATTTACCATCAAACGATGAGATACGAAAGCAAACAATTAAAGTTAAGTAAAAAAATAATTGTTACCAATACATTGCCAATAGAAACGATACGAAAATAAATAACAATGAGGAAGCGGAGGTCAATGAGAAAACAAAAAAATATTCACCGGAAAACAGTCAAAGGAACAAATGGCGTCGGCTTTCTGGACAAGACACGAGGAGGCACGTGACCATAGGTGCGATATACTGTTGCTGTGCGAGGCTCAACAATGATAGTGGTAGCAAAGAGTGTATGTGTCCATCAAAAACCTACCTTAGCCTATAGCCGTCACTTTTTACCAACTTTTAATAATAATAATCATGATCAAATATCAGACTCCCTGTTACAGGAAACCATATATAAAATTAAGGTAAACCAGGGAAAAATATGTAGAAAATCTAATTTTATTTCGAGTTTTTTTTCCATTAAAAATTTTTTTTTTCACCGATCCCTACTTGAATTCGAACCACTTTATTTCTCTAATTACATATTAACCAACAGAATTATTGTGAGATTTTAATTTTACTCTTTGAAAAATGGCGTATAATTGCACTCTCATAACCTCGTTGATAACTTTACGCTAAGTTACGTGAACCTATTTTATCCAATGATTACGCTTAAGTTTTGATCGTTTAATTTTTTATTCCATTCACTTCCGAAAAGTGATTTAGAAATGTAATGAGAATTTTTTTTCAATTTATCATTTTTTTATTATTTTAAAATAACTAATGAAAAATGACAAACAGAAAAACGAAATACTTTACATACATATTTGCTCCAGGGTCGTTTACATTTCTCTCTTTAGTTTTTACGTGAAATTTTACCACATTTTCTTCTACAGGGAGGTGTAGTATCATTCCCCATCATTCGCTTTTAAGACGACAGATTTTTACACTCTGAAATTATTGCATTCCTTGTATCTATTGCTATTTGCAGTTGTTGACAGCTATAAAAAAAATATGTTTGTTTATTATTGATACCGAAATCTTCAATTTATATTTGTGTGTAATCGTCCACTGCCACACACCCTAGCGGTGGCTTGCAGGGTACTGAGTAATTTAATGTAATTCACTTTTTCTCTTTCTGATCTATAAGAAAGAGTCGAATGTCTTAGAATTTATTAAGGAACCATGCGTGTTGAGCTCCTCACGGGTACCTTTACCCTTCGCCCTCTTTCCATCCCCACATCTCTTTCTCTCCAGAGAGGACTTAAATGTTTAATAAGTCACGAATTCAGGTGGGCAAGTCCCAAGATCCCTTGCGAGTACATTTCTCTCCTGTCACTCCCCCAATGTCCTTCTTCATCCATCGGTCCATCTTCTTCCTCTCGTGTCGTTCTCATTTAATTTCTTCAATTTTTCTTCAACTCTTCCAATGCTACCGGCATCATTTATTATAAATTGTTGAAGCCAGTACCTTTTATTGTTCCATGAATGGACCGAATACAAATGAACTTGGAGAAATGCGCGAGACACGTCAGCATTGAGGGGGGGGGAGGAGAAGTTGTATGTCGAAGAGGGGTGGAGGACAGTGTCCAGCATGACGGCCCGATTGGGTAACCACCGGATCGAAGGCGTGGACGGAGTGAGTGGGGCAGTAACTGTTGCTGCATTCGAGGGCTCGAGGAAAGACGAATAAGAGGGTCACAAGAGGTGTCATCTCCCTTGGGCAGAACCCTGCATAACGGAGTCCATCTTGTCCACATGGCTCCAAAGATATATATTATTATTATTATTAATTGGTATCCTACGGTAGGTTTATGGATGGACAAAGACTGAATACGCCTATATTTCTTACCTAAAAACGTACAACCGACCATCCGATACGGCAGTAAACCCCTCTTCAATTGCGCGGTACTTCCTTCCTCACTTCATTCCGTCCAACATACGTATCACATTTCCAAACCAACATTGTGTAATTTTCAACTTGGCTTTCTTCTTTCACGTAAACCACATACGGTTTGTTTTTGTTTTGTTTTGCTTGTTTTTTGCATTAATTCTCATCCAATACCAGTCGCATAAATTTTCTTATACGCTCAACCGGTGACTTAAGCCCTCTTAGGATGACTGGTTAAGTAAAGCTAGCCCGTCAGAAAGTATAACTGTGTTGGATATGCTCAGCTCAGCCCTGACATGTCTCTATTTCCTGCAATATCTTATTTTCATCTTTTTTGCTGTAAATTATGTGTTATCCAGTCTATGTCTCTTATTATAGCATTTGGCCTTTGGTTTACTACGTGTTCCTCCGCTATTTAAGTCACCAACTTTCGACCGTCGACTGCCAGTGACCAGCCTTACCATTCTCGTAATTCATAGTCAATAAATGATTTTTCTGAAATCTGAGACATTGAACTCCTCCTAACTTCGAAATGAATTGAATTCCGATAGCAGATCTTGGACGGGAACATTTTTTTGACTGGCAATTTGAAGTTGTCCGTATGTGGAATATCGTATTTACCATCGTATCATAAATTTCATCCACGGTTTATTGATTTTGGCGATTATTCGACGCTTCAGCCTTATAAATCCTGACCTTTCTGCAAAAACGATTCGTCATACTCGCCATTTATCACCTAAATCCCTATCCCCTTCGATATATGTATGTGTAAAATTTCTGGCATTCCGATTTCCATCATTTTCATTCTCATAGTGCAGTTCTGTGCCTTTCCTTCGCAATTAATAATCGTCATTGTTTCTCGCGTGAAGAATAGGATTACGGGCGAATGTTGAAAATTAAATAAACAAAGGAATTAAAGGATTATTGTTGATCTTCAAATCATTGTTGTTGACCATTGTTATAGCTGTTTTTAATTTCGTATCAATTTCTACCGGCTTTGATCTAGTTTATATCTCTTAAATTATCATATTTTGATAATATTTAATGACCCTGTGTTCTAATTGTTATTATTAATTGGTCTTCAACCGGTTATAGTTAGGTTTTGGACGGGCACAGAATATTTCCTTTCTAGACGAGACCTGACACCCCTAAACCACCCTAAATCCTTATTTAATTCCGCAAACTTCCTTCCACCCTTCATTATCCTATCCTACTCATTATCCTATTTCTTCCCTCTACCTCGTTTGCCTAACATTCTCCCCTTTATCACATTCTTCAACATCCCATTGCGGATCAGAATGCTCTCTGCATCCATCTTTCTCCTGTCTTCTTATGATTTCTCCCAACAATACAGTCTCCCCTCATTATGCCTAGAACTTCCTCGTTGGTTTTCCTTTCTGTCCATTTCACCTGATTCATTCTTCTCCTCACCCACATCTCTCAAAGTCTCCAAATCTACTCGTACGTTCTTGCTTCAACGACCAAGTCCCAGCACCGTACAAAACCACTTTTAGTATCCAAGTCAACGTCGAAGTACATTCCTCTTGGTGAGTGGTAGCAATGATTAAAAACCAATTTACGCTCTGGAAAATTATCACACACAGCGAAACGAATTTGCTACCACTCATTGTAACTGGGTGAAAAAATCTGATCATTCCCTTTTGAACTCACTTTGAAAAGTTTTATTCAATAATCCATTTTAGGTTTTTTTACCGAAATGAATAAGAAGACATTAGTTTTAAAATTAATGGATTTGTGCATGGAATGAGAAGGTTGAGATATCCAAAGGTGCAAGTCTAATCGCTACCACCTTCTGTTGAAATGCGACGGGGCTCTACGAAGGTAAGCCGGCAGAAAGAAAGAAATGACGTTTGATTGAGCTGGAAAAAGAAAGCGCTCTTTTCTCTCTCCAATCGGAAAATCGGATGCCACCCAAAATATATGTAATGGATGGAGATAAAAAGGAAGATATGATTCAGGCATTTCAATATGATCATCATTTGTTAGTCTACCAATTTAGCGGGGAGTGTGAGGTTCTAGTGGGTAGAGTGATACACTGATTACCGCAGGGCCCGGGTTCGATTCCTTTGCGTACTTTCAACACTTCATCCAAGCCATGTGATTGATAAAGGGTTAAGAATCCTCCCGGGAAACTGCAGGCAGTAAATGGAAAGGCACAGGCCCCCCTTAAAACCCTCTTGATTGCGCATACCCCTCTGTTTAACCCTACCCTCCCCAACTCTTCTCCTTTTCTTCCCGTCAGTGACTCCTAATACCCTGATTAAGGTAGCTGGGACCATCGAAATGAGCTTTTTTGTTACGGTTAATCTTACTTAAAACAATTTTTTGTTTCAGCCTTGTGTGTGTGTGTGTGTATGTATGTGTGTGTATATATAGTATGTATATATATATATATATATATATATATATACACATGTATATATATATGTATATATATATAGTTTAATATGTCTGAATTACATTTAAGGTTGGTTTTGGATGGACATAGACTAAACAATGATAGGAAAATATAAGATGATAAGATATAAAAAAATAGCGAAGTTAAGGAGATTATTTGGATGTTCTATTGTCTCTGGCTCAGCGTCGTGGAAGTTCATGTTCTTTAAATGAAGAACACTGTGTATTTTTTCACTGCTTTTTATTTTTGACCTGTTGATGACGCATAAGCGTTGAAACTGGTATCACCATAAGGACAGTGGAAAAATACATTGTGCTCTTCATAGTAGTAGTATTTAGGGGATACGATTGACAGCTGAGGTCATTTGCGCCATAGGGGATGGACAGGAAAGGATGAAGGGTGGAGAGAAACCCGGCGTCGGCATTAGCCTACTCTTTACGAAAGGCGCTAAGGGGTCCGCAGTTAAACGTCCCATCCGACGGACGGCGAACTCACTCAAAGTGCCCTCCACAAAGCACCTCAAGTAAGGAGATACCACTGAAAAATATTCAACACCGCCGGGATTTGAACCCGGGCCCTCTGGGTGGGTGTTATTCATTTACTGAGATTATTTATCACCGAACGCCGCTTCTTTTTAAGAAGGAAAATGAAATTCAAGAACCGGACTTGAGTACATTTGAAATCCCTCATATTCTATTTGTACTTATCGCTTGCAGGAGACATATGTTATCTCCGATTGGTATTATCTCAGACCGTCGGTGACTATCTCCTCTTAAAAAAACCGATACCTTTTTTGCACTCCTAACGACTCATCAGTGTTGCATCTAATATATTCTGCATAAGTTGTTTTTTCCCTCTTTTATCTCCCCGCGGAGGATAGGATGTCGGAAAGAGTGAGAGGTCATCGCATTGTAGACGGACATCCCTAATGCAATGACTACTGTCGTCCGATATTTCCGAAAGACGGAGAGTTGGAGTAAGATAGGAATTGGCCCCCGGACGGTTGGTTCCTTCTTTCAGGGAAAGAGAGAGGCGAATACGACGTTAATTTCGCACGAGAGGCGACAGTCTTTGGACAGCCTGGTTTATCGCTGTAACCGTTGGGGGGAGGGGAGGTTGTTTTAAAAATAGCACCGAAGGCGGTACTTAATGAAGAGATGAAGTGAGTGAGTTCAGGGGGAGGGGGTGGGGGGAGAGAATGGAGGGGGGTGGGTGGGTGGAAAAATTCATTGTGACGTCACCTTGTGCGCTCCAAGAAAAAAAAAGAAAGAAAATTTGAAGGGTGAAAAAAATTACTTTATTAATCTGGCGCGTAAAAAAAATTGAAGGCGCAAAGTTACGTCACTTCCGTCGTCTCCTTTCCTTTCTCTCTTCCTTCGCCTTTAAATAACAATAATACCCTTGAGGGAAAAGTAATAAGGGTTCGGATGACGTTTTGATAGGGGGTGGGTCAGTGTTTGGAGGGATTTTTTAATTTTTATTATTTTTTATTTTCTAAAACGACTCGTTAGAACTCGTGGTATGATGTTTTTTCAGTCGTAAGGGCAACTCAATTTGTGACAAGTCATGCGAAAAGGCCTCGTTGTGACCTCGGAAGGGTGGTTGCCCGCAATTGGGGACGAACAGGGGAATGAATGAAGATCATTGCACTTCATCAATTAATTTTTTTACGAGGGCGCGAAGAATGCGGGCGCCGTTTGCAAGGCTTTGAGACATTTTGCCTGTATTAGACTTCCGTCGTGAAGAGATTCCTTCAATAATACTGTTACATCATCTCCGCCTGCAAAATTCTACATTCTGCAGTAAGGAATACGCACAAAACTTATGGAGAAAAATTTTCCTAGTCAGTTGTTGTAGCACTGGACATTCCAAACTCTTAGTAACAGAACTTGAATGTATTACACTGCCTCCTATTCCAGTTGAACAGCACAGCAGTCTCCAAATTAATATTGCTCAACTTTATCCAAGTATTCTTTCCAGGACGAATGGAAGTGCGATAGGGTTTTTTTATCTCACCGCCATTTCGCCTCCTTAATCATTAAGTGTTAAACTCGTTTCGTGGCCTTGATTACAGAGTTGAATTGTGATAGAATGTCCTTATTCTGAGCAGGACCCGAACTGCGTGTTTTTAATTATCAGGAAGTTCTCGGATTAATTGACTCAAACTCATTGCACTTTCAGTCGGCGATCCTCCATGACCATTTTATGCACTTTTGCAATAATTTCTGGGGTATTGGCACATTTTGGCCGACCAATACGCGGATCATCATCTAAGCTGCCCCGACCAAACTTAAACTCGGTTGTTCACTTGACAACAGTTGAATATGAAGAAGCAGAGTCCCACAGGGTTTTCTGAAAGTCGGTATACGAGTAAATTTCCTTTACTTGCATACATTTCTTTACGAAGTATTTAAAACACTGCTGGAATCTCAATGTTTTCCATCTTCACAAATCACTGCACGGGACCAACAAAAGATAGGAGTCCGCACCACAGATCTCTTCCCATAGCACTGCCGCGTTACGTGTTTATTCATGAAGGTTTACCTATCACTGCGCGGGAAACTCGTTGGTCTAGCACTGACCTCTAATGGTGAATCCGAGTACCTTTTAAACTACTCTCGTATATCAATTTGACACAAAATTAAACATTCTATATAACAGTACACATTCTTCTTGCGTGCGTATCTGTAAAATATATTATTATTATTAAAAATACACATGTGCTAATAGACATTGTCAGGTGGCACACAAGTCCCAAATAATTGCAAAAGATAGTACATAAAACCAGACTTCAAAACACAAATCTCTTTAACAAAACAAGTGAATCCCCATCCCATTTACAGCCATTAATCAGCAAGAAGAAAAAAAAGATAAATTAAAAATAAAATTAAGCTATTACATATAATACATTACACCACACATCAATCAAATTATTACATATATGCCTTACATCTATTCTTAAAAGTATACACTCTGTTAGGAAAGGGCTCGAATATTTTTGCAGGTAAGGTGTTCCACTCAACAAATGTTCTATTTAGAGAAGAAAATTTTTTTTTATTTGTTCTCTGTGCCCGGCATTTTACCTTAAATTTGTGATCATTTCTGCCTATAAAATTCGGGTTCCCCGCCTCTTTCCTAAGGTCTGCCCAAGCTTTCTCTCCCTTCAGAATTCGGAACATTCCACAAAGTCTGCTTACTTTCCTTCTAGTTTCTAGAGGTTCCCAGCCCAGCGTTTCTAGCATGTCAGACACACTCTCCATCCTCCTATGCTTCCCCAGAACATATCGGGCAGCCTTTCTTTGCACCTTTTCCAGTTTATTAGGAACACACATAAATTATATATATATATATATATATATATATATATATATATATATATATATATATATATATATATATATATATATATATATATATATTTCACGACACCAATGTCTTCTATTAGCCATAACTCCATATTGAATGCGATTATCGTCCCATATTGATATATTTAATTCCGATGGAAGCAGAAATTCATTTTTGTTCCACGCACCTCATGAAAAAGTCAAATTCCTCCGTTGATTCTCTCTGGTTATCTCACCGTTTCATTACTCACCCACCTTCCCTTCCCGCTTCAAATGTTTCATACGTGACGTATGATTAATTCTTGTTTATTTATAAAACTCATTTCGTAACCAAGAAATCAAGTCCATTGTTGTGGGTTTCGTTGATAAATAGAACTGCGTCAAACAGGCGTGTTTTGTGGTTTGCATCGACGTTTTTGAATGTTCTCTCGAGTCTTTTGAAATGATAAACGTGAAGTCTTATCGGCATTTTCATATTCTGGAAAAATAAATGACGTGATTTATCCGACTTCTTACTCACATTCCTTTTTTTTAATCATTCCGCAAATCAATTCGAATATTTCGGCGATGACGTATTGTTTTTAATAGGTCGATATTGTTGTTTTTGGAATATGCGTATCGTTTACTGATATTTTTTCTCATTTTTGCTTCGATAGTTTTTTATAAAGCGGAATTCTTTTTTTTTACAGAGGTAGTATCGTCGGTAGACGAACTATGTTTTAAGCAAAATTAATCGTGTAGATTCTGTGTCTCCCATGTGAAATTCTAGTGCCAAAATCAATATGGCACCAAAACTATCACTCAATATTAATGGTAAATATTTGGGAAACTACTATATCTCCCGTATTGCGCGACCATCCTCTTTTTTTGCCCGGCATATTTTTCTTCTCCAGTACTTCCTGCCTGTATTCATGCCTTCTAAAAACCTTATTACTTTCTTTTCCGTACGTTGCTTACTAATTATTCTCCCTCCTATTTAAAAAAAATGTCTTTCTTTGGCTCTAGGTCTTCATTTGTTAGATCGAAGTTTTTTATCCTTGTCTGTGACTTTCTTCGAATGTCACTTCAATTGTATTTTTAGTACCTAGTATGTAATAATGTAACCAACCACCCCTAAGGTGTGCGTCATGGGGGTACATACACAGCAAACTATTTTTAACCCGAATTTTATTACCCCTACCACGATCGGACGACGTTATTTTGATCCCTTATCGTTCGGGGAAAAAATTATATCTTAAATCCATCTGTTCTACACTTATTCTCCCTAATTTTATTCAAATGGTGTCGCGTATCGTAGCACGATAGGGGGAAATAATACATTTAAAACATTATTGCTAAAGAAACCTCTTTAGCGTGGAGGGCTTTTATCTTTTTTTTTAACTCCTACGGATGAATGTGGTTATTTTCGACTCCAGTTCGGAATTATAAGCTTTTCGTCTATATTTAACACTCATTGTTGTTACGTAAACATTAGTTGCTAAGAGAAGTTTGTTGATAAATTATGTAAACAGTGTCGTATTCACGCCAAAAGCCGACGGATATAAAGGGCGATAAATACGGCGACTAAATATTCGCTTTGAGAAGGTTGTTGACATCATTGTAAGTGTTTTAGAAGACGTTTCAGAAGGAGGCATGTTGAGTGGAAATAATATCAATAAATATAGTCTTTTGGAAAAGATAATTGCATAAAATTATATTAATCATTGCGTTGATCTTTTTGTGAGTTTATATTTAGTGCGATATAGTTCCTAGAATAAACAGTTGCTTTCAGATGTTTGGGTACGTGAGCAAAACAAAGTCTCGACTCCCGCTTAGCGATGGCAAAGAAAAAGTGTTGAAATAGACCCTCGCGATCATCCGCATTGGAAGGTTGGTGATTAGTAGATATTAGTCGTATGTTGAAGATCTGATTGCACATCAGGCACCTAAAATGTACGTTTACAGCCCCTCGTTATTAAGGCAGTTATATTTCTACCACGAAACCAGAGCCGGAGTGCCAGCTTTTCCTCCGAAGTTAAGAGGAAAAACGCTTTATCTGAGGAAATGATTGCGCATTTTTTTTCCTCGCGAGCGGATATCTCTTAATCCGAACTCAATCAAGCGTATGACAATCGTCGCATACCGCCACCTTGAGAAACCGTTTATGCGTTTACAATTTAACACAAGACCCGATTGGTGTTTCGCCAGGCGCGACAAAAAATACAATTTGATGTTGTAGTTTTTTCAAAGCTTTCGAGATGGAAGATATCCGCCATGACAAACTGTGTCCTTTATTTTCGTAGAATTATCTTCCCGCGGATGAATACATTAGGACAGGAGGCACGCGAACCAATTGTCCGAAAGTGGTAATGATTTCAATCCTAAGAACTTGCACAGGGAAAATGTCTCACGGGTGAGATTTTCGTGCAAAATTTCATTCGAGGAAATGCAAAATCCTTATTCGAATGCTATATTATCCCTTCACGCGATACGACTTCGAGAAAAATCGTATGCGATAACTTGGAAGGGTTTTATTGCGTCAATAGACCTCACCCTTGCTCTTGTGAAGTCAAGGACAGTCTCTCCCACTTTTACAATTAAAACTTCCTTAAAGTATTATTTCTAGCTTCTCTTTACTTTTCCGTATGATATTGTTGGCCATTGTCACCTCGTGCTACAGTTCGCACTCCAGCCTTCTTTTGTTATATACAATAGTGACGCCTTCACACCATGCTCGCTTCTGATTTGTGTAGCGGTATACGTATAACTTGCGTAGAAGAATGGTTCGCCATAATCTCTTATGATTTTAAAGTGATTTGAATTCACTACTTTTGACGTGTGCCACTCATTATTCCATGCCGTTCTTGGGTTAACTGTTGATAAGGCTGAAATTAGGTAAACAATTAATTTTTCTTAACGCTGACGTAAACGCCTAAACGAGCGAGTTCAACTCTATCCCAGCTTTGAGGGCCCGATTTATGGTATCGGATTTTGTTCACAAGAATCCCCACACTCAGTTGACGTCCGGGGACAGGAACCTACTTAAAGTGTTGTACACCGTCCATCGGATGGGACGTAACATTCTGTGGTCCATAGCTTTGTTTCTATATGATCACTGAAAGAAAATCATGTTCAAAATCGATTGCCTACCTACAAAAACAGACTAAGAAAAAACTGAATTCGAAAATTAAAATTCAAATCGATTAAACGAATGCTTGACGTCCTAAGATAACACCTCCCCCCCCCCCTTCGAGCCAAATACGCCTTAGAGGTGTCTTGAACGGCAAAATGCAGATAAATTGGTGGAAGTTTCTTCGACTGCCGGTCGCCTCCCATTAATGGCAGCTACTGCCATAAGGAATCATGTCATGGACTGAGACACTAGTGAACGCTTGGATAGAATCCTTGGCGAGACCTTCAACGACCATTATTTTTTTACTATAATTAAATTCAAGTGTGCATTAAGAATATATATATATATATATCTATTATAATATATATATATATATATATATATATATATATATATATATATATATATATATATATATATATATATATATATATATATGATTTCGTCGAAATAACACGGATGTGTTGAATAAAAAACTTGGACAGCAACAAACAATATAAGAACATATAAAAAGAACACTCACACGTTATTGAAATGAAATTAAATAATTGACTTTGTAATGCCACACACTTATTCTCACTTATACTCACACGTTATTTCTTAATTACTGCGACGGAATTTGGCACCGTCTTCCTCGTAAGGAACAGTAGTACTGATTCAGTACTACTGGTTCTTCCGAGGAAGACTGTATATATGAGTATATATATATACTTGGTACTTGCCAACTTTTCCGCATTTTTCACCGGATGATGGCGTTGAGCTTCGTGATCCCTGGTTCGCGAATAAATATTTTAGGTGGAAAACGTAAGAATTCTTCTTCATTAAGTATCAAAGAGATTTATAATAAATTAGCTTTGCGGACTTTGTGATGAATTTAGAATGGGTCACTTTTTGATATTCTATCCTTATTACTGTTTCTCCTACCGGTGTCATCTCACAAACATGTTTTCCGATGGGTGAGAGAAATTTCGGTAGTATGTTGCAATCGTTTGAGATGCTGTAATAACAAGTATGGAATATTACAAAGTGATGAATATTCTTAATTAAGCCTGTCATCATTGTGCATTGTCAAGTCGAGGACTGCTTTGTTTACACCTCTCCCATCCATTATCCTGTTCCCTGCCAATCTCTTAATTCCCTCAGTATCTCCTTCCAATGCACTTTTCTTCGCTTCGTTTTCGCAATACCTATTCTCCATATTATATCCCTCTTCCTTGTTCCTGTTTCCCTGCACCCAGCAGTCGTACTCAGATATTTCCTTTATTTTTTTTATTGTACCCCTTAATTCTTAGTAATAATCTTATTTATGTAGAGGTTCAACAGTTTCACCCCATTCTCCATATTAGCCAGTATTCTTGGAAGGCCTTTGGCAAATCGCTGCTTACTTATCTGTTCTCCCCGAGTTCATTGACTTCCCAATGCACACATTTCAAGTGAGATTGTGATCAGCCCATACGTACTCACTCCTCTTTGTAGTTTAGTTTTCTTCCTTGTTTCGCCGGGTCTAATTACTGCTGGCTGCTCTCTTTATTACTATTTGTTACTCTACCGTTTATGGTATGTTTGGTATGAAGAGAGACTAAACAGTGGTGCTTTTCCATGCCTCTCCTAACAAAAAAACAATCTGGCATCACCAACACTGCAACAAGCCCCTCTTCATCTTCGTTTACTTCCCTCCTACCTTCATTTCGTATAACATCCCTATCATCTTCCCATTCCCCGCTTGCCTCATATTCTCCCCTCAATTACACTCTTCAATATCCCACAGCCGTTAAATACGCCCTTCCACCATTTTTCTGGCCACATTATGATTTCTCCTGACAATCCCATCTCTTCGCTCACCATACTTAGCTCTTCCTCATTTGTTTTCCTTTCTGTCCACTTCACCTCCTTCATCCATCTTCACATCAACATCTCTGAAAAGCTTCCAAATCTACGTCTATCATCCTTCTTCATTTACCATGTTTCCACGCCGTACATAACTACGCCCCATATCAAATTTTTTACGAGTCTTTTCTTAACATCCTTACTCAACGTTCTTGCCATCAATTCGCTCCTCATTGTGAAAACCTCTTTGACTTACACTGTTCTTCTCCTAACATCCCTACTACTTTGACCATTTTGGTCCAATACACTTTCGAGTAAGGTAGCCTCTGCTCCCCTTACCTAAATCATGCATCAATCTCCTTTCGTTGCGGTACAATTAAAAATATACTATTTGCATTTGTTGTCTCAGGCGTAACTTTGTGGAATTTGCATAACATATTGAAATGTAATGAAAAAATTGACTTTGTCATTCCACACACTTTATTTAAAAACACGACCCAGGTTTCGACGTTGAACGTCATCATCAGGTGATGACGTCTCACCTGATGATGACGTTCAACGTCGAAACCTGGGTCGTGTTTGTAAATAAAGTGTGTGGAATGACAAAGTCAATTATTTCATTACATTTCAATACTATTTGCATATTCTAAATTCCGAAAGCCGCTGTGCTCTCTAACAGGAATCAGCCCGCACTGGTACCAACCGCTCGTCTATCGGAGCGTTGCCTTGCCTGGAATGTTAAAACTTGCCAGGTTTCTGTTGGGGCGTTTCTGCGTTTATCTTTTCTCCGGCTGATGTAGTCGTCTGAAGGAGTTTCAGGCGGAGGAGAGCAGCAGCGTTGAAAGGTACTCGGTCTTCGCGCTAAAAAGTCGCGCCCCCTTAGCGAAAAAGAGACTAATAATGCAATGGAGCGAATGAGAAAGAAAGAGAGATATGGAGGGAGGGGGAAACCGGGACATAGGGAAGGGGGTGGGAGCCTTGCTTCCTCCTCCTGCCGAGGAGGCCGTGCGCTACTGAATGAGCGGGGGAATTGAAGACGTCAAGGCTCCGTCGGCACGGCGGTGAGAGGAGAGCGGAGGGAGGGTAATACGTGGAAAGGATTCCGAGGGGAGAAAGGGTTGCAGGGGCACTTTGGAGGAGGGGGGAGTTTCACGGAATGTGAGAAAGGGGTTGAATAGGGCGTGCACCACGCACGTAAACGTGTGCGTGTGTATATACGTATAATATACTACACATACTTATGTATATTGAAATAGGGAAAATAGATAAAAACACAAATATTGAACGAATGCAGGGGGGAATCATATATATATATATATATATATATATATATATATATATATATATATATATATATATATATATATATATATATATATATATATATACATACATATATATAGATATAGATATATATATATATATATATATATATATATATATATATATAGATATAGATATATATAGAAGGAGGCCTCTGAGAGGGCCGAAAGCTCGAACAATTAACCGTGTGAGTGTTCTTTTAAATGTTGCTATTCTTTTCTGTTTGTGTCGAGCCGAGCTGTCTAAACGTCAAATAACATATTGTGATTGTCCTTTCTTTGTGTCTCTATATTCTAAAAATCTACATCTGTGTTTTATATATATATATTTTGCAAAAATAAATGTATATATATATATATATATATATATATATGCATATACACACACACACACATATATATATATATATATATATATATAATATACATAGAAATATATACATATATATATATACACACACACATGCCGCTTCGTGGCCCAGAAAATAAAGTTTCACGGAATTCAATATCCAAAAATGTCAGGGGGTGAGGGAATCAGCACTAAACAGTATAACACGTGTATTTATTACAATTGTTACGGCTTTCGCACGCGCGTTATATGTAAGCAGCGCGGGACTAGAGCTGCGGTAAAGAGGCGGGGTGGGGAAGGGTGGGGAGAGAAGGCGGGGATAGGGGTTTGATAGGGATGGGAGGGGAAACGGAAGGAAGGGAAAGGGGGAGTTAAAGGAGAGAGAGAGAGAGTGTGGGGGGTGGGTGGAACAAGCAGAGTTCCCTACTGCGCAGGCGCCGTGCGGGAAAAACGGAACGAAAGTCAAAACTCGTCGACGGCGCGAGAGTGCACCTCGGCGTTGAGCGGAGTCTAGTCAGTCAGTCAGTGGCGCAGGCGGCAGTGGGTCGCTCGGTCGTTCAGGGAAGAGAGTACTAAGTTTTGTTACGCGCGCGGAGGAAAGTTTTTTGCATTATCGCACGGGGCGGTTGTGTCACGCAGAGGAAGGAGTTGGCCCCGTAGTATGTTTCGTGATCTTGTGTCCCGTTCGACAAAACGCGCACTTCCTTCACCTCCCTCCACTGGCTTGACATGAGTCGCCAAGTTGCCGCCCCCTGGATCACTCTCCCCGGTCGTATTCCCCGACATTTCCCTGAGCGCTGTCGGGAGGGTGACATCACCAGCGGGACGTGGAGCGGCGATCTAACCCCAGTCGACCACCCGCGGGTCGCACTCGGGGACTTCTTAATCGAGGCGAGGGGCCACCTTCGAAACGTGGAGGAGGATTCGACGAGGAGCGGTGTTTAATAACAACCTCCCCCCTTCCTGTTTTTTCTTACGAGAGAGAGGATTTAAAAGGAGATAGAGAATACGTGAGAGAGGGGCCCTCACCCCGTGATATATTCCCCCCCTTCTCTCTCCGTGCCTTCCGTGGTCTTCAACTCCCTTCCCCCGCAGTGTTCAATTCCTGCCATCAGCTGTTCTCGTCACGTGCTCCGGGAACGTTGGATTTTCAATGCTGTGTCATCCATTCCATTTCCGACCGTTTTGAAGAGTGTGTGTTTTTTGTGTGAAGTATTATTAATATTATCAATTTCACGCGGGAGAAATATATATTGTTTTTTTTTCGAGTATTTCATTCCATTGGATTCTTCCGCGTCTATTTTTTTCTTCTTGACGAAGGAAGTGCCCTATTTTATTAGCTTTTGTATCCTAACGAATCAGTCTTGGTTTTATTCCCTTCCTTCGTCACAAAAAGTGTCTGATCAGTGCTTAAAATCGTCAGTACGGCGTCCATTACCGGATATAATTCATGTGGACACTTAAAAAAAAAAATTGTCTCCGTGAAGTGGTTTTTTTAATAAGGATAAAAAAAGTGTGTGATCACGCGAAAGTGGTGAAGGATTACGTCCAGAAGAATTGTTTGTTTTGGGGTATTTGTTTACTTTCGTCTCTATAGTGTCTATTCGAGCGCGTCGCACGTTGAATGGCGTCAGTGGTAAAACCTGTATAATCATTGAACTACGCCTTAATTAGCAATGCTGTCAAGAAATAGATATGCTTTCGTATCTGTTCGAAGTGAATCCCCAGTTTAATTGCTATCTTATTTTTTTTAAGTTGACCGTCTATTCTTATGTTAGTGGAATTTTTTAAAATATCTTATCCAGATCTTCAATGTATTTCCATTGGTGACACAAATTCCTCAGATGATTGTGTGCGGGTTTTTCGACGGGGAAAGGAAAGCGAAGTGTTCCTCCTTTCGCATGAGTCACTGAAGGACGCAACCTCTTCCACTTCGCTAACTCTTTGGGAGCGAGGCGAGTGTCCGGTTCTCGCGTGAAAAAACAAATCGCCTTCCGAGTCTTTAAAGACGTGCGGTAGAAAGGGAGTGGCCGGAAAGAACACGCGAAATAAGGAGGAGATGGTGTTCCGCCCGAATGGGCCCTGAACCCTTCGATTAACCAATACTGAGGAAGAAAGGGGTTGTGCCCCTCCCCTTTCGATAAAAGAGAGTGAGGGATTTAGAGGGGAGGAGAACAATGGCTCAGTCGGGGGCTTTAGGGTTCGGCCCGCCGTGGGTGGGGCACGTGGTCGGAACCAGCGCCCCGCCGCCGCCCAGGGTGCCGCTGCCCAGACCGGCCCCGCCCCCGAGACCGAGTCGGGCGACCGCAGGGGAGACGATCGGCGGGAGGAACGCGGGGGAACAACTTGAGACCCACCAGGTTTGCGGCGACGCCAAGGGCATAGACTACCCTCCCGCCTGGGACAGCCCCCCGTCAACCGCCTCCTCCTCCGCCTACTTCTCCTACTCCTCCACATCCTCGGCGTCACCGCCGCCGTCCACGGGATCCCCACCGACCCCTTACACCCTACCGGCGACGCAGCACCATGGCAGGAACAGAATCACCGACGGCTACAACCCCCATTCGACCCAAAATCACAACCCAATCACCGCGGAAGTTAAGAAGCCCACGCCCGCCCCCAGGGCAATGGCCAAAGTGGAACGGTGCGAGGTGGAATCACGGGCGACACGGGAGCATACGCGATGTCCGACGGGACCCTCCGAGGAAGAGGTCGCCAACCCTCCGGACACGAAGACCCAGGGGGAGGCCCACGAGTCGTACCCCGACCAGGGAGGATCGTTCAGGAAGGGCCAGGAGAAGTCCTTCCGGAGACCATCGGAAGGGACGGAGACGTCAGTGATCCGTCGGAGGGCCACTGTCGAGGTCAGATCCGTGGCCGTGCAGACCCCGTCCGGACTCATGACCAACGCCTTCGACTCGAGGGCCACGTACCCCAGGGCCAAGTCCCAGAGCCACCACTGGCGGGCCAACGTCCAGGGTGGGGGGCCAGTCACCAGATCTATGGACGGAGAGGATGGACCGTCCACCTCGCTGGCCGTCCAGCCCAAGAAGAAGACGTCCATGCCATCCTGCGAGTGGCACTGTTCTTTCGTCGGGGGGGACGGGTCGGGAAAAGGCCCGGCAGAGGAGACGGCGGACGGGGCAGTGCGTTGCGACAGTCAGAGTTTGTCTCAGAGGGGCAGCGATCCCTCAGTAGACCGCAGGTTTGACGCCGAGGATGTTGCGGCGGTCCCGGCTGATAGCCCAGAGGATGTGGAGAGGGAAGCGGGCGGCATTCAGGAGGCGAAGATGTCTACGGCGCATCAGAGGGTGACCGCCAGGGCGGAACTGTGTCCCGCGCCACAGGTGGCGTACTCCAACCCCCAGATCCCCTCGGACCAGATTAAAAGCGTTCCTAAATCTACGGTCCAGTTCACGTCGCCTTCGGTAAAAAGTCAGCCTAATCTCAGGAGTCAGAATTACGTCGGCGAACAGGCTCCCTCCAAAATTCCGTCTACCTTCAACGACCAACATCCCGTCAACGGACAAGATTGCGTCGACATTCGACGTTCGTCGGTGAAAGGTGGTCCGCAGTCGACGCCTCCGTCTTCGCGTAAGTCGGCCATGCCTCCGACTCCTCCGCAGCGGCGATCGTCCCCTCAACAGTCCCCCAAACCCTCCCATAGACTAACGGAACCGGCCTCCCCAACCGGAAGTTATAGCAAACCCGTACAGCATCAAACTCCCTCCCCGGCACTCAAGAATACTGCCACCTCCACCCCCAAGCCACCCGCTTCGTCCGACCCACGACACCAGTCCCCCCTGACCCACTGGCTCTCGGAGCTGAGGTCCAGCGGAGACGCCGTCGAGGACGAAGAAGGCGGGGTCACCATGGAGGAGAAAGACGGGAGGAGACCGGAGGAGGAGGTGGAGCTAAGGGGAGGTCCAAGAGGGCCCTGCGAGAGGGCCCTGAACCGAGGCCGAAGGGGCAGCGGCGGGGAGATAAGTATCTACGAGGATGCCTGCTCGTGCCTCAACGGAGAATGGTGCTGTGGTGACGGTCAGCCGATGCCGTCGGAAGATGGAAAGGAATTTGACATACAGGGCCGCTGCACAGAAACTGTCAAAGGAGGAGGCGGTTATAAAGGGATATGGGGAATGGACGGGGCGGCCCTGGACGGCGGCGATGTCGTGTCGATCAGGGGAGGCTCGAGGGCGAGGGGTGAGGGAATCGAATGGAGGCTCTCGGCCCTGGGTCTGAAGGACAACAGTAAGGCCGTAGGTGTGGTGGAGAGAAACAAGGAAGAAACGGAAAGGTGTGTCAACATCATTACCTCGTCGCACTGCAGGCGGACAATCTCCGAAGGCATGAGCTTGTCTAGCAAAGGAAAGATCTGGAGGGAATTGGATACGAAGGAGAACGAAGTCAACCTCAAGAATGTAACTGCCGCGGAGGACCTGCCCAATACGAACGGGGTGTCCAAGAAAACGTCTTCCAACCTTTCCTCCGGAAAAGTGCAGGGCAAGACCCATAGGGTGGAGGGGGAGGAGGATGGGGACTCGCCCACGAGTCTCTGTTCAAAGTCCCCCGTCAACGGTAAACCACCCCCGCGGTGCCCGGATGTGGTCCCCACCCAGCCGACAAGCCGCCCCAAGAGCCAAGTCGTCCGCCTCCCTCCCGAGGAAGAGGAGGACTGGCCGAAGAGGTCCAAGTTCACAGAGGACGACGTGCCGTGCGACGACGGCGACGGCCTGATCATACTTCCGGGGACGCCGGAAGGTCACAGGTCCCGCGTCTCGCAGAGCGACTCCTTCAGGTCAACCACGTCCTCGGAATCCAAGTTGTCCTCCGCCTCGGCGTCGTCCTCTTCGCAGGAAATCCCCACGACCGGAGGCTACGGCAACAACAACAGCAGCAGCAGCGGAAACCACAGCGCCAAGTCCTCGAGTTGCGACAACGTGTCCCTGTCATCCTCCGTAGGCGAGGTGTCCCTTCAGCAGCGCCCCCCCAACGTCCCCCCTAGGGCAAAGCCCCCCAGGAAGAATCTCAAGCCCAAAGAGCCACGGGCGGGGGTCGAAGGGGGTAGTGGGTATAACGCCGTCAAAGCGATGGTAGGCGAGGATAGGGACGAGCATCCTTCCAGTAAATCGGTAAACGAAACCTCTGGGAGGGAAAGCGCGACCCTACGCGAGCTATGCGAGACCCCTCGGGGATCCCCCGCGGACCTCAAACCTCCCTCGGGTATGGAAGTTTCTGGAGAAGCGGCAGTGGTTTCGTCAGACGCCGGGAAAGATAAAGCGTCGTCTACGGAGGAAAAAAGTGTGCGGGATAAGATTTCGGTGGCGGGAGGCGAGGGATGCATCGCCGCCGGGTGCGAGGTCCCTCGGGAAGGCGGCAAGGGGAGGAAGTTCGCGTGCCCCGTGGCCCCCGCCGCGTCGCCCAGGTTCCCTCCCGGAAAGGCCGGGCTGGACAAGGCGAGCGTGGCGTCGTCGACCTCGGGCGAGGAGAGCAAAGTCGGGAGACTGTCGGAGAGGAGTGTGGAGGATCCATCGGACGTGGAGGGCGCCTCCGAGTCGGGGGTGGAGTCGCCCAGGTGCGGGGAGGATGATGAGGAGGAGGAGGTGGAAGATGGGGAGGTGGAAGATGAGGAGGAGGTGGAAGACGGGGAGGAGGAGTGCGATTGGAAGGGCGTGTTTGTGCGGGGGAGGCGGAAGGGGAGTTACTCAAGCGACATCGAGGCGTGGAAGCGCGGTCTGTCCGGCTGGTGCTCCGTTGAGGACGAAGAGGAGTTCCTGGAATGCACCAAGTTCGATCCGGAGGATTCCTCGATGTACGTCGGCTGCGGGTCCCCGGAGCGATCAGCTGAGGAGGTAAACGGCGACGCACGCTGTTGTGAACAAGAAATGAATAATGACTTCCCATTCCCCGCCTAAAAATAAATACATGCCTAATGTGTACCTCGGTCGCCTGAATTGTGTAACCACCTCAATCTCCTGATACTTCATTTGTCGCTTTTGTTGACAGAAATAGTTTCGGAAATTTTAATGCAATTATTATTATCTAGAGCATTCAATATCATTTAGATTTAATTGTACAATTTCGTCAGATTCAATGCATTCCTCTCTCAACAATGGCATCTAATTTGTTGTCAACAAACAGAGGAGACCATAGTAACACAAACAACTTTTGGCCACCAAAATCGTAAACAACTTAACAGGCCTAGTCTGTCTGAAAATGTACTCAATTCTTTGATTCACCACGTTGCTTCGCAATCATGAAAATGAACGCGATCGTTGGCGTCGGACCTGATTCCAGACTTCGCGGAGACCCCGGACCCCGTATTTCTTAGTGTAAAGAGCGTATTGTATTACTTATATAACTTTTTCCTTCATCTTGAATTTCTCGGCATGTTTCATGCACGTTCCTGCATTGTTATGTTGTGTTTTTCTCCGAAAGTGTAGTTTTTTCCCAATCATAGTTTTAAGTGTTTATGCTCTCGAATATTAGCGTTTTACTTTAATTTCTGCGTGTTTCAAAACTGTGTCTTCGGGGTAATTCGTATCCTATCCTTTATAAAGGCTACAAATTGCAACCTGGATTGAAAGAATGCATATACTACCTTGATCAAAAAGTTCCCGGAATAACCACCGTGTGGCGCTCCCATCGTTCCGATTTGAGTTCTGTTTTTTTTGTTAAATTGGTACATCTGTTGTTGATATTCCCTTTAAATCTTAGTGTCATAACTTGACATTTGCAAAAGTTACGTAGCCAAGAGTACATCTATCTCTGTGTGTGTTGGCGATTTTTTACAATTTCAGAAATGGATTTAAATTTGCAACAACGAACTTGTATTAAATTTTGCGTAAAAAACGGATTTAGTGGCGCACGGACGTTGGAAATGTTGGAAAAGTGTTTCGGCAACGATTCTCTAAAAAAAACGGTCGTTTACCAGTGGCACGAGCGGTTCAGAAGTGGTCGTGAGTCAATCGAAGATGATGAACGCAGTGGCAGACCATCGACATCGAAAGTCGGTGAAAAAATTGATAAAGTAAAAGAAATGTTGGTCAATAACCGCAAATTAACCATCAGAGAAATAGCGGAGGACTTGAACATTGCCTATGGATCCGCCCAAGACATTGTGGTTAATGATTTGGGTTTCCGTCGTGTAGCAGCAAAGTTGGTGCAAAAAAGAGACCGTGTTGACGTCGCAAAAGACATGATTTGCGAGGCTGAATCCGATCCCACATTCATCAAAAGGATCATTACTGGAGACGAGACGTGGGTTTATGAGTACGACACGCAATCCAGACATCAGGCAAGTGAATGGCGTTCACCAAATGAGCCGAGACCAAAAAAACCACGTCGTTTTCAGTCAAAAAAGAAGGCAATGCTGACGGTTTTCATGGATTACAACGGTGTAGTGCATCATGAATTTTTGCCAGAAGGCCAGACAGTAAACAAAGAGTATTATTTGGGCGTTATGAGACGTTTGCGTGAAGCAATTCGCCGAAAGAGACCAGAAATGTGGGCAGAAAACTCGTGGATTTTGCACCATGATAACGCACCGTCGCACAGTGCTATCATTATTCGTAATTTTTTGACGAAAAATGCAACAAATACCATCCAACAGCCACCGAATTCACCTGATTTGGCTCCCTGTGACTTCTTTCTGTTCAATCGAGTTAAAAAACCATTACGGGGAACGCGTTTTAGCAGCCGAGAGGAAGTAATGGAAAAATCGCAGGAAGCACTGATGGACATACCGAAAACCGAATATAAAAAATGTTTCGAGGATTGGATCAAGCGCTGGCATAAGTGTGTTGCAGTCGATGGGGATTACTTTGAAGGGGACAATATAGATTTAGATGAATAAACTTGTATTTTTAATTTTCTGAATAAATTCCGGGAAATTTTTGATCAAGGTAGTATGTACCTGACTTTTAGTTTGTAGTCTGCGAGCAAAGTTTCCAATTAAAGCGATGGATTCTCTCCGACTTTCCATCGTTTTCACTCCATTGTTTTGTTTTTCTTTATTATGATAATTTAATGATCCCATGACATTAATGTTTTGTATTACATTCTATATTGTGTAGAATATTTAAATGCGTATATGTATATGGTGGTGTTGACATAATCCTGACCTGGTCTAAGTCTTCGATTGCATGTTTGTGCAATAATCAGACCTTATTCCAGTATGTATAGTGCTGATCACAAAATGGCTATCAATGCTATATCCCCTCCAACACTTATGCAATTGCAATTTTTTTATTCCTGTTTTTTTATTTTTTATAATTCAAAAACATGATTTGCATATCTGATAAATTGAAATCATATTTTGGCCCACAATAACCATTCATTTAAGTTTTGGCATCCATAATTTGTGAAGGAAGTGAAGACATCTCTCTCCGTCATTTGTTTTCATTCTCCTCTGCTAGAGTACTAATTAAATATCATTCCCTGTTTTGTCCTTGAAGTTTTATTTCTGATATATTTGTGGGTGGGATGCAATTGGTGTTACTGACATGTTCCATATGTAGTTGATGAATATTGTGAAAAGTTTATTCAGCATTTTGCTAGATTGAATTCCTATAATTTGAATGGCTTCATAGAGAACATTTTTGGCATTAGATTGCTTATCTAGTCTGTGGAGTCCAATTAGCCCTTAAATAATTACAAAATCATTGATTTTATGATGAGATAAATGTAGCAATAGGAAATGTCCCCTGAAGGTCAGTGTCATCAGTGTTTCGTAAGGAATGAAAATTTTGTAGATTCTATCATATCATAATTTTATAGATGTTATATTGCAGAAACAATACTAAATTGATTGATAATTGTCAATGACTGGGCTGTTGGTTGTGCTGTGCAAAAAATTCCATGTGTTGCGAGGCAAGCACTAAATTAAGCCAGGTGAACCATTTGGTTCCCTCGATACTGAACAACACACACTTGACTTTATAGTAAAATACCGAGTTATTCTATGATAGAAAAAGGATATGGACCTTAAAAGGTTTGTGAGTTGCACATCTATGTAAGCAGGGAATTTATTATCATAAATGAGTCTTCACACTGAGTAATTAATACCCAAGTCCCACTACCCGTTGTGGTTTGTTGATGGTCTCACGTAGAATACATTAAGTGGTCTCAACAATTAGAAATACTAACGGGATGACTTGGTTCTTTTACTAAGGACTCTTCTGATCATAAAAAGGATAGCGCATTGTCTTATCCATTACCTTTGGCAGAGGTATATTCTATTTATGGGTATTTTTCAATCGTTTCTCTCAACTTGTGGTTTCACCAAGTGAAATTTTTTAGTTTATATCATAGGAGTTGCATCAATGGCTTTTGGTTCACAGTTAAGACCTGCAATGGCCTTAGTGTAATAGATTTATTATAAACATAAAATCCGCATTCTAATGCCTCCTTAATTGTGTCTCAATATGTATTGGTTATGTTGGTGCAGTGATAGCTTAGATGTTTGATATTACGTGACAATTATGAGATGATCTATGATGTCATAGTTAATCTGATTAACGTTATGAGTAATATTACATTTTTATGGCCCAGATTGTTTAGTTTTTTGTGGTGATCTCTTGGGCTCACCTGGGAAAAGATCCATTTGTTCATGTGGCCACAAAGATAAATTATTTTATATTTTTATGGCCATTCAAATGGATGATTGTTTTTTATAAATGTTGTGGCTGTATGGATGATGTCATTTGAGTCACAATTGCTCAACGTTTCATTTCAACTTGCTCATTACTTAACACAACTCTAGCTCATATGGGGATTGGGATTGGTGCAGTGGCTATCATACTGATTTCCCACCCAGAGGGCCCAGGTTCAAATCCCAGCGGTGTTGAACATTTTTCAGAGGTATCCCGATCCCTACTTGAGGTGCTTTGTGGAGGGCACTTTGAGTGAGTACGCCATCCGTCGGATGGGACGTTAAACTGTGGACCCCTTGGCGCCTTTCTTAAAGAGTAGGCTTATGTCGATGCCGGGTTTCTCTCCACCCTTCATCCTTTCCTATCCATCCCCTATGGTGCAAATGACCTCAGCAGTCGGTCGCCTCCCCTAAATACTACTACTACTACTCAAATCATCCTCCTCGGTATATTTCACTTCATCTATTTCTGACCCAAATATCACTTTCCTAGATATCGACATTCACCTCCAGAACAATACGTTTAACACCTCAGTCCACATTAAATCAACCAACAACCAATAATACCTCCATTTCAATAGCTGCCGCCCAACACATACAAAACGCTCCATCCCCTTCTCCCTCTCAGTCCGTCTCTGAAATAATTACCCCACCCAACAGAAATACACGGACCAGCTACATACCTCTCTCAGAAAATGGGGAACCCTAAAATACTACTGAACATATAAACTCTCAAACCATCAACCCAATACACTCCTCTCCCAAAAGCATACCGCCCAAAATGCCCAAATCTTCAAATCCATATGAATATCATTCATATGCTCATTTATACAAGGATCATTTCTGTTCACCCCTGAAGGAGGGGTGAACATATTTTAGAAAATGAATGCAGATTTGCAAATATCAAAGTCTTTCTTACCTCCATTACTGTCAATGAATTCTTCTTGTCATTAATCTTTAAAACATAGATAGATCACTAGTTAATGGCACATACAAGGTTTCAAACTCATAAGTTGCATTGAAGTGTATAATTCATTTTCGTATTAATGAGGTAAAATTGAATTGATGAGAGTCTTATTAAATCTTTTTTCCTTTCTCTTATTATTCCAGTGGTACTCCTCAAATGACATGGAAGGCAGAGTATACTTCTTTGAAGAAAACAGCAATGAGTCATCATGGACACTGCCTGAGGTCAGCGTTGTTTCTCCTCCTCAGGTGGGCAATGTTTTTGAATACTTTGCACCTGTGGTTATCCCTGATGAATTCACACTAATACCACGTAGAGCATGTTTGACTCCAACATAAATATGTTTGCAATGCACCACGTTGATAGCAAAATATGCCCACATCTTAATCTGAACATATTTCCATAAGTTGAGTCTTTAGCATCTACTTACTACATAGTTTTCTTGATGGGGAAGAGATAGGGGTGACTGCAGACAATGTGTAAACTTAAGCTTTCTCCTAATAGTTCATGAGAGTAGTAATCCTTCATTTAATGAGCTTATCCTTCAACAAAACAAGATGAAGAGTTTGAAGAGTAGCTGTTAACCAGTCACTCACTGTTCTTGGCAAGTTAGTTTAATCTTTTAAAGTACTTTCTAGCAGCATCAGAAATATAGTGCTCAAATGATGATAAGATCATTTTAAGACAGTGAATATTGATTCATGAAGGAGTGTTATTCCAATAAATAAATGTAAGATTCAAATGCTTGATCTTTTGATTGCATTATAAAGTCATTAACCATAATGTCTAGCATTCAGTGTTATCCTAATTCATTTTTTTGTAACTCACAGTTTCAGTTGAAAGTGAACAGTGCTTCTTAGAAATTGGAGATAATAATTGCCATTAGATATGATTCAAAAATTTTATTTTTTTATCAAATTGCTCAAAATCATTCATAATAATAAAATAATGAATGTTGTCAAAATTGTAACACTGTTATAGTTAAATTATTCAGTCTAAATGTTCATTATCTTGTTTGGAAAAACTTCCTGTTTGACCATTAGGATTGTTTTGGTTTTAATTATGGATACATACTGCTGACGGAATCAATTATTGAAGGCTTTTATTCATATAAATAGTAGTCTTGGTTTTAATCAATATTCTAAAATTTTCCTAGCTTGATATTTTCATTAATTCCATCAAAATTTCAATAGAATTTTTAGGGATTTAAGAATTTTACTTGTCACTATCAGGGTTAATATGTTTCTTAATGCCATTCTTCTCCTTGGCACATCAATATGAACATGAATATTAGTTTATACAATAGAATACTACAAATTATCATTGCATGGGATGATATTTAGGTATCTGATGCAGGATGATAGGGGTAGATAGGAGGCTTTTGAAACGTGGGTTTGGGAAGGATAGAGAAGGTGAAGTGGACAGAAAGAAAAACAAATGAGGAGGCGCTGGGAATGATGGGAGGGGAGGATAGGGGGTTTTGGCAGAAATTATAAGAAGACAGGAGAAATAGATGCAGAGAGAACAATGATTGGCAATAAGATGTTGAAGACTTGGAGAATGCTAGGCAAGTGAGGAAGGAATAGGATAGGGATGTTGGATATAATGACGGGAGGAAGTATATGGAGATGAAGTAGGACTTTGTTATAGCATAGGATTTTGGATTGTGTTTTGTTAGGAGAGAGATAAGAGAAATATTTGGTTTTTGTGTCCATCCAAAACCTACCCTAACTGGTAGATTACCAATAATGATAATAATTGAAGACTTGAAGGCTTTAGGTTGGACACATTAGAAGCTGGAAACTGTCGTAGTGAAATTTTCTACCTAAACCATGAGGTCTACTGTCTTTGTCTACACTCTTACACTCCTCTTACTGCTTCCATATTGGTACCTTTTCATAGTCTTCAACTCCTACCATGTGCCTTTCCCTTCCTCTCACTTGCCATATTCCACTTCCTCTGCAGCTAATCCTTCCAGTAGAAGTCACTTTATAGATACTGCCCGTGAACATTAAATCACTCTCCTAATGTATCCTAATAATTGATTTGTGGTGCTAAATGACCTTTTGACTTTCATGTCAGTCTAGTGCTATTGCCATGGGATTTGGCAACCCACTCATACATTGACTACAAAACATAACTATTGCTATTCTTTATACTTGGGCATTATACACCGATACAATCGAACTCTTAGAAATTTTTAATGTAGCTGAATAAATAATGGGCTCCAAAAAATGTTTTTGTACATCTATTCTGTGCCTTTACAGGAAGAAATATGAATATTGTGGAGGGTATATGAAATAATTATTATTATTTTCATTGTATTAAAATTCCAAGGAGTTCAATCAATGTTAATGTTCATTTTTTGCATGTCACATGGTCTGCATATTGTCAGTTATCCTTTCTTTCCCAATCCTATATTATTACCTTTGTTATGCCACTTCTGTCCAGTGCTATTCCTCTTCAAAGTGATTTGCAACACTCCCCTAAATAATTGAGATGGGATTATACTATTCTATCATTTCTGAAGCCAAAATCAAGGGATCCATTTCAATTTTTAGCATTATGTTGTTGTGAAAGACTTCCTGTACCATCACCTCATCTTTGGAATGAAAGTGATTGGGGTTTCGATTTAGAGCAGGTCAACACCAGCAAGAAATGTTGGGTCACTTTCTTTGCATCTGCATTTATTGTGCAATGTTTGCATTAAGTTACCAGAGAAATTCAAGTGAATATGAAGTCATTATGGCATTGTTGCAACACGACCCCCTATGGCTTGATGCTTTTTTGAATTCATTTTGGAAGTTGAATAACGGTCAAACTATTCCTTTTCCAAGCAGCCTGCTATTGAGCAATTTCATAAATGTAAAAATAATATTTTCAGCTACATATCCTTTAGGAAAATAAAATGTGTGTTGTGGTAGTTTTGCTATCACATAAGATTGTGTGAGCAGATTGGAAGAACTTAGCAATGTAACCTTAAGAAATGAGTTCAGGCCATGATATAAATAAAATTGGATTGATTTGATGAATTAAGAGGACATGGTAGTCCAATGGGTGGAGCACTGGGCTACTGACCAGAGGGTTAAGGTTCCATTCTGTGTATCTCTGGGCATTCTCTGCTTTTCCCAATTCGAGTGATATTTTTCAGGTGCAGATCTTCCAGTAAAACCTCAAGTGGCACAGGGAATAACAAAGTAGCCCACCTTATTATGCTGTTCATGAATGAATTTCACATTCCATATTGAGCTTATAGGGCATAAAGAGAGTCTAAGTTACACATTAAAAGAGGAGGGCACAAACTAGAGCAGGTGGAACAGTTTATGCATCTCTGAAGTGATTTGGAACAAAATGGTCAAAGTAGTAGGGACGTAAGAAGAAGAATTGCACTATGCAAAAAGGTTTTCACAAGGAGAAGGGAATGGATGACTGGGATGTTGAGTAAGAATGTTGAGAAAAGGCTTAGTAAAACTTTGATATGGGGTACAGTTATGTACGGTGTGGACACGTGGTTGTTGAAGATGGATGATAGGCATAGATGATGGTAGTTTTTGAAATGTGGGTGTGGAGGAGGACAGAGAAGGTGAAGTGGACAGAAAGGAAACCAAAAGAGGTATTGATGGGTATGGTGGAAGGGGAGGAGAGGGGATTGTTGGGAGAAATCATAAGGAGGCAGGAATAATGGATGAAGGGTGTATTGATCAGCAATGGGAAGTTGAAGACTGTGATAGAGGGAAGAAAGTAAGGCTGAGGAAGAATGCCAGGAATAGGATAGGTAGGGATGTTGGACAGAATGAAGGGAGGAAGGAATTACATGGAGATGAAAGGGGCTTGTTGAACATAGAGTAGAATGTTGAGTTGTGTTGTTTTAGTAGAGACAAGATATTTATTTGGTAGTTGTGTCCATCCAAAACTTACCTTGACTGTTAGATTTCCTAATAATAATTGGTCTTATTACTCATTAGGTGAGCTCTGCCCTCACCAAATAAATAGACCTTTGGGTTGATAACTGTGGTGGTGTAATCAATGTAATTATTGTTCAAATGATTATTGGTTGAATAAAAATAATGAACTTGCAATGCATTCATCAAGAGGCAATCCTTCCCATTTGAAAGTCCCAAGTGTTTTATTGGCCTTTGGTGTGAAATGCTCTGTGGGTCTCCCGCCTTGTCTCATTCTCCTGGCATTCATTCACAGACCCCACCCCCGGGGGCAGGAGTGTCGGGCTCACCAGCCGGATCTGATTCCTTCATCTCTGGCCGATCCTCGGGTGGGGAGGAGGCCGGCTCCAGGGAGACAACGGAGAGGGAGGGCAGTGGTAGTGGTGCCCTCGTGGGTGTCAGCAGAGATGACATGGTGGCTGTGATGCCCCTCGTCAAGATGAAGATGAACCAGTGGGAGAAGGGAGGGAAGCTCATCCAGCTGCGAGACAGCATGATGGATAAGGAACTGCGAGCTGGGAGGTCCACAAGGGCTGCCAAAACGCGCTCCATGGTCATCGGGGATCCAGGGTGAGTCATTTTGTGGTCCATGCATTTTTGGGAAGGGGGCATCTGGAGATGTTGCCGTGGCTAATATACTGGCTTCCCACCACAAGGTTGACTAGGGTTCAAATCTTGGAATTGGCAGAATATTTTTAGTATTATCCAAACCCCTATTTGGGGTGCCGAGTACCTAAACAAGGTGTATGCTGTCCGTGAGATGGGACTCTTTTTGATGGTGTAATCCCTTGGTGGCTTTTTTTAGGGGTAGGCAAATACCGACGCTGGGTTTATCTCCACTTTTCATCCCTTATTCATTGAAAATTATAATCTCATAAGATCACTTACATTTAAATTGTAAATTGCAAAAGCTGTTGGTTGCATCCCCTAGTAACTACTACTCCATTTTGGGAGGCAGGAGTTTGCTTTGTTTGTAGTTTTGAACAACTGCCATCCATCCCTGTACCCACAGGAAAAATTAAAACATGAAAAGGTGGAACTTGTTTTAATTAGGTCATATTCCCTTTAAAAACATAAGCTAAGAAAAATAATGGAATAATTTAATAGAATAGGGGTTTCACAGCTTGTGTTTTGAAATATTAAATGGTTCCAAGAGCCCATTTGAGATAGGGTATTTAGTGCTAAAAAAATCTTCCAATTTTAAAAATACTTGTTCCCTGTCAAAGATTCAATTTAAACTTATTCATGTGACCATAATCATGTTTCCTACACTTAAGGTGCATTCATGATAAGTCAATGAGTAGTTTAGTGATTTTCAGTTCTTTTTAAATAATAGATTATTTTCATTACTTTTGCTGAATGTTTTTTTCACTTCCATTAGTTTTTACGTGTAAACTATATTCATAATTTTTTTTATCCTGCTGAATTTAATCGCCGCTTAATGAGTAAGTGCATAATTTATAAAAATGTGATTCTTGGCAGTGAAACTATGCCCTCAGTTGATATTACCTAATTTAAATGCAGTCATGCGATCTACTAATTCTTGTTGATTGGCTGTGTCTCGTAATTAATTTGTCTATGACTCTGTCGCCCACTTAACACATTACATATTGAGTTACATTTGATGCAACTCAAGTTTTGCCTTTAAGTTATTTGCCAATTTTCATTCCTGATTTTAATGGAGCTTGTTCCATTTGAATTTTAGCGTGGGTGATGTGAAAATCTTGGGAGAAAGAGGGAAAGGGAGCAAAGACTGGCCGCAACTCTGGGATGGAAATATGGTGAGTAAGGAAAACATTATATTTTGCTACCATCTTTAACATTAAATTACAATATAAATTGAGCTATTGCATTTTACATTGTTACTTGCATTATATATATATATATATATATATATATATATATATATATATATATATATATATATATATATATATATATATATATATATATATATATAATTGTAAAAAGATAAATCTGTGATGACAGTTTTATTAAAACCTTCCTAACCCATGCTAGGAGTAAATAAATTTCTCAAAGAAAGAAATAGTATAGTTCCTTGAACAGATGTAGATGTCAATATCAAAATAATGATGTCTGTAAAGAGAATATAATAATTATATCCTTATTATTCATTAAGGGAACAGAATTTAAGTCAAGGTTAAATTTTCAATGGTAGTTTTAGTGAATACTAAAGACATAACTAGAATGCCAGTAAAGCAAAATATGTCAGACCTGGTTTCCTATGGGTTTTGTGTATATCTTGAAATGTATATTTGATAATTCACTCTAAATATCTTAAAATTTTGGAATATAATTTCACTGGTGGCCTAATGAACCATATCCTTGAAAAATGATGAGCTAATCTGGAGGTCTGGCTCGTGGGACACATTGAGATGAAACTAAACGTGCTACATTGTATGCATTTACATTTTATCTGGGTTTTTTTAGAACATACTGTCCTATCATGTCAATCTCTATTGCTTACTACTGGCTCAAAAAGATGTTACTATTAAAATTTGGAATAAATATAACCATTTTCTTGCACTGATGAGGGGAAAAATAGGTAATAGAAAGTATTTTTCCCAGCAAATCGGGTTGTAACTTAAAGAATAATGTCATACCCACGTAACCTCAGCCCATCAGATGCGGGCTGGTTTTAGAATACATTTTGGAGTTAAAAAAGTCTATCTAATTGATCAGTAAATATGGTATTTGGATGTAATCCCTTCTATTGCTGTAAGGAAGTTTCATATTGTAGTATCATGGGGACTGGAAGGAGAATAGAGGGATAAACATGTGGTATTTTCATGAAACTCTTCATTCAATTTGATTTCTATGATTTGGTGTCCAAATTATGCTCCCCCCCATTCAATTGCCAGGACAACATGTTGGTGTTTTCCTATTCGAAGCTGCCATTATTTTAAATCCAGAATTTGACAATCATTCCATGACAATCATAAAAAGAGACCCAGTTACATCTATCTGCTAGTTGCTAAGTTCAATGTTACAACTTGTTGTGGGGCACTTAGAAATTTTGTGGCAAACCCTGTAATTGTGCTTCCAAATGTCAATTGTTTTTGTATTTTATTCCTCACTTTTTACGTTTCCCAAGTTCTGTGAGAGTATTCTTTGAGCAAGAAAACACAACTGCTTGAAACATCCTCTCACAATGAATCAATCAAATGCATTTGTAGTTACAATTAGATTAAGCTGGTGAAAACAACTGCAATACAATTGCATGGAAAACATTCATTTTCATTTAAGTAGCATTTCAAATCACATCAAATCTTCAAGTCACATAATTAAGGCACTCGAGGACTGCAACTGGTAAAAGTATTGCTGAAAATAAATTCCTATATATTTACTCAAATAAAATATTTTTTAACGCATATTATATCTATTGTCATTAAATTGAATATTTTCAAGGTTTATTGAATGTGGAACGTGACTGAACAAGCAAAGAGAAGAGGTTTCTTCCTCAGTCATTAGAACAGACACATTGCTATTACTGTCGTTTAATGAAATAGAATTATTTTAGAATTTTTATTTATAACATGCATGTTTATTCAAAAAATCCAATATGTTGGTCCATTGTATACCTTTTCGTAATCCATTCCTTCTTCTCTCCTCTGAAAACAGTATATCATCCGAGAGGGAACGTTGAACAAGACGAAAATTACTGAAAATAAGAAGAGAGTGAGGAAGAACTGGGCTCCTAGTCATGTTGTCCTAACGGAGCTTTTGCTGCTCTTCTTCAAGGATGCTAAAACCTTTGCTGCCGTGGTAAGACTTTTTGTGATTCTTTTCCTTTCAGAATGTCCCAAATTAACTCTGAGGAAATTTGGCCTGTCATTAACTCCTCAGATAATACATTATTAAAATTTGATTGGATGTTTTACATTGTGTCAATCATGTAGACTGTGAAAGTGTAGAAACCATAACACAATAAATTGGCTTAGACTTGGTTGCTGATAAAATTGCCCTTAAAAAATGAAGAGTTGTAAATATTGAAGTATTTAGTGTGTTTAGAAAATTGCATACCTTAAGCACGCCATGTTGTTTATTTAGAATGCTATAACAATGGCTATTGTTGCCATGGACGCGACTGGGACAAACTTTATTATGAAAAGCTTTATGAATGGAGGAACAACTCTCATGCCATTAAGGAAACAAGGTAATTGAGCTGTGTGTACAGAGTACACTTTTTTATGTAATTGACGCCAAATATTCTCCTGTTTCATCAAAATATTATATTATTTGCTTAAGGAGCAAGTCTATAGGGTCTGTATCAGTCTGTAGGTTAGCTGAGATGGTAGGAATTGGTGGGAATTACCTAATATTTTTGTAGGTGGCTTCACCACACACAAAATGGCATTGTGATCAAAAGGACTGTACCCATAAGCTTGGGATGACAATGATGCCCAATTTACTTTATATTGTCCTTATTATGTACTGCTGCCATTTAATAAAAAATTAATCAGTAATAATAGCCGATGTTTTGAGTTGTGATCATAATGAATGAAGATTGAAATGGACTTCTTCTGACTTATTTAACTAATGGATTGTCTATTGAAATGTAATGAAATAATTGACTTTGTAATTCCACACACTTTATTTAAAAACACACGACCCAGGTTTCGACGTTGAACGTCATCATCAGGTGATCATCATCATCTGATGATGACGTTCAACGTCGAAACCTGGGTCGTGTGTTTTTAAATAAAGTGTGTGGAATTACAAAGTCAATTATTTCATTACATTTCAATATGTTATGCAAATTCCACAAAGTTACGCCTGAGACAACAAATTTTAATGGATTGTCCCCTAACTTGCTCCTAAAAATGAAGATGTTTGGTTTCAATGGTAATGTGAATATGGTGATATATTTAATGAAATGACTTTTTTGTCATTAACCTCAATGCACCCTACTTTGGTGATGCCAATTTGATAATGTTGGAAAGTGTAGAAAGAGCGAATTCTGTGAAATCAGCATCTTGATTCTCGAAGAGTTTCTTTACAGTTGGTCTTTGCTTAATGGTAATAATGTGTTCCCCTGAACCAGTCGAATTGGCCAGGTGACTTGTTAAAATTTTCTCTTACTTGTGACAATTATGATCTTTTCCATCATACATATTTTAATCGAATTTTACATTACACATTTGATTACAAACTTTTAACCAAGGTGGTATATTAAAGTCATTTTCATGCTTAGCTTTGCAACTTAGCAAAGAGTGATAGCATGAACACTTTATGACTAATAAGAGCAATCTGCCATCATTTGACTCCTCTTATGCTGCTGGAAAACTTGTCTCCTCATCAGAGAAAAGTTAAATTGACTGATGTGAATTTAATTAGCCTTGTGTGAACATTCTGTAATATAAAATGAACATACAATGCAGGCTAAGTGTGGTTTTTCCCTTTTTGCTTGGTCCTATAGAAAGCCGGCACTATGGGAGGAAGCATCAGTCCAGGTGATGCAGGGGCAATGCCAGAGCTGTCCGTTGACCTTAACGGTGCTCTCGTTGACAGGGAAGATCAGCTTTCTAGTCGGAGGAATGTGTTTCGCGTGAGCACTGTTTTGGGTCTGCAAGTTCTCTGTCAGGACGACAATGCTCAGAATGCCGAAGCTTGGTTTCAGGACATTTCTAAAGCTGCCCTCAAGCTGGTAAGTCTTAAAAAAACCTTCATTATTTCTTATATTTTGCTTCTCCCTTGCATGGAATTCTATTCCCATCATGTACGCTAATGATGAATTTTCAGGGTTTTAAGAAAAAGATTTTATTTCTCGGGGAAGTAGATAGTGAATTAATGAATTCACATGAATCGTACCAATACATGAGATCTGCTTCAGCCAACCATACTTTAAATCAGCAATTTGGAACTATCAAAACATCAGATATTCAATAATAAATACATGGTTTATCAACACAAATGAATGGAGAGCTGGAAAGGAAATGTAAATTTATTAAATAGAATTAAAATGAGTGCTGAACATGTGCCAATTATGAAGGCAGACATTGGTGCATTGGGAAACCGTCATATGATATCATTTGAAACAGAACACGATGCAGTTCAATTTATCTGTTTATGTAAAAGTAAGATTGATAAAGGAAGTGGAAGTAAAGATACTCCAAAACAAACATGCAATTTTAGATCATTAAGTAAGCAATGACAATTTGAATGCTTACTAAGTGGAAATAAGAGAAGATTGCATGTTTAATATTGGTCCCTCAATGACAATATTTTGAGTATTTTATTAAAAAAAAATATATATATATATATATATGTATATATATTTATCTATATATCTATATATCTATATATATATACACACGAGGGTCATCCGGAAAGTAGTACCCGTTCGTGCCGCATGAAGTGCTGACGACGCGAGTAGCCGCTGGACGAGGTCAGATAGCTTCAGTGGCTTGTCTGCCTTCTCTGAGCCAAGTTGCGTGACGCTAGCATTGCCTGTGTTGTTTCTGTGATTGTTTACAATGTTTAAAAAAATTGAGAACGCCGCCAGTTGTGAAGTGAGGGCAGTGATTAAATTCCTCAATGCAAGAAACGTTCGCCCATGTGATATTCATCGCCAATTAAAGGAGGTGTATGGAGACAATGTAATGGACGAGTCGTCTGTTCGGCGGTGGTGTCGCAACTTCAACATGGGGAGGGGGAACACACACGACGATGAGCGTTCGGGGAGACCGTCTGTCATTACAGACCAACTGGTGAGCTCAGTTGACGAATTCGTGAGGAACGATCGGCGCGTCACAATTGATGACATCTGTGAGCATTTTCCCAATGTTTCTCGAACAATTGTTCATGAAATTGTTAAACACCATCTGCATTATGCAAAAATTTGTGCAAGATGGGTCCCTCGCGTATCTCAATGAGCTGGCGGCGAAGGACTATGCAGCAGGAATACAGAAACTTGTCACACGTTATGACAAATGCCTTAATTTGCTTGGAGATTATGTTGAGAAGTAGTTTAAAGTATCCTCTTTCAAATAAAATTTTTTATGTTTGTTAATATTTACTTTTGTGTCTTTATTTCACGAACGGGTACTACTTTCCGGATGACTCTCGTGTGTGTGTGTGTGTGTGTGTGTGTGTGTGTATATATATATATGCTTTCGTAGACGTAACACAGAAGTGCCGAATAGTACAATACACAGTAACACACAATATAGAAACACAAAAAAAGAAGAACACTCACACGTTATTTCTTGATATTTCGACGGAAACAATCCGTCTTCCTCTGAAGATATAGACTTCTATATCTTCAGAGGAAGACGGATTGTTTCCGTCGAAATATCAAGAAATAACGTGTGAGTATATATATATATATATATATATATATATATATATATATATATATATATACTATATATATATATATATATATATATATATATATATATACTATATATATATATATATATATATATATATATATATATATATATATATATATACTATATATATATATATATATATATATATATATACTATATATATATATATATATATATATATATATTATATATATATATATATATATATATATATATATATATATATATATATATATAATTATAAATGTGTATATATATATATATATGTCTGTGTGTGTGTGTGTATATATATATTTATATATATATATTTATATATATATATATATATATTTCCATATTGATATTTTAAGTGTAGGAAATTATTCCAAGTTTCGTAATTTAATTGGGAAATTATTTCATATTATGCATGATATTACATTCAATACTACTACATACATAATATTAAATATATATGATATTTTTCTGATGGTATTGCTAGGTTGTTTTAATTCCTAGTCTGCTTACTTTTCTCTAATGGGTGCACTGCATTTGATTGGTATTAGTGGTTTAGTTTCCTCTACTTTTTATTATCAGGTTTTAGTAGCAATAGTTTGTGCATAAATGTCTATTTGAAACCGTTTATTTGGAGAAATATTGGGCTATTTAATATCCCTATAGCAGACAGATACACCAGCGCTTGCCCAGGAAGGTGTACATGTCAGCATGGTATATGTCATTTGGTTTGTGCACATTAGAGACAATTGTTGTTGTTTTATAGATGCAGTCTTAATCGTGATTGAGTGAATACGATATCAGCATAGTTAGAAGTCACTCATTTTATTTTGTTCAGCCATTCCTGAAAATCAGAACCAAAGATTGGATCTTTATGTTTGATTTTTATAATTGTATATGATTTAATGAGGTAATAACCCAGTGATTTAGAGCGTTCTCCCATTATTTATTAATCATATTTCCTCCTAATATCCCAAAATCAACTCAAAATGTCACCCGTTTGAAGAGAGCCAACATATAGAATGCTTCCAGCTGTACTCAGAATGGTTGGACTTTGTTAATAATTTTAATGCCTTCCATCTTTTTCCAGCCATCCGGTTTTGATGGATCGCCTCGAATGAATACTTTGGAGCTGAGGAATTATGCAGAGCCCCACTCTCCAGATGAACACAAGAAATTCCCTCGAATAGGTCGCTCTAAGTCAGTCAAAGGTAAATCTTTATTCTTGAACCTTTAAGCAAAAGCCTCTTCTCTTTTGGCTACCAGGAGATAAAGTTTTAATTTCCTTCTCCTTTGTCCTGCAACAGTTAAAAAGGATGCCTCCATGGAAGACCTCAGCGCAGCAAATATCACGGAGAGACAGGTGAAAATTAAGGCACGTCTCAAGAAATTTTTCCACCGCAGGCCAACCATGGAATCTTTGGTGAAGAAGGGTATTTGGAAAGGTATGCTTGAAGATTTGCTCGTACTGACAATGGCTGACTAGTGCTTGGTGCAGTTCCATGGTTTTCTTAAATTCATGGGTGTGAAATAAATGTTTTCAGCCTGTTCTCTTGTCATTTTTCAAAATTTAATTGCTCGTAGTTAAAAATCAATTCACAATTCCCTATGAATTGCTCACATCAAACATTCTATGAAATTTATATCTATTATAACACTAACCATCTATTTATATTTCACCGGGAGGTATTCTTAAAAAATAAATGTTGTATATAATGAAAGATATTTAGTTTGGTTAGAGAATACTGGCTGACTGACTCTGCCTTGGGGAATAAATCCCCATTTTGCTGTTGAATTGTCAAATAACAATAAGTTTTTCCATAGATATTGGTAATTAAGTTCTAATCTTGTTTTTGAAAGAACATTAGGCTGGCTTTTTTTATAAGATATTTCAAATGTATTCATAAAATTCAAATTGTTAACTTAAATGGGCAGTAGCACAGGGACTATTCCATCAGCATAGTCTGATATTCCTACTTTTTTGTCATTCATCTGAGGAAATCATTGTCATTAGCAACATTAGAGAGAGTTATCAACGGTAATGGGGGATGAGATGATAGTGAATATAATTGAAAGTGTCAGAACATCTGTGTATCCTGTTAAATTTTTGGATATTCATGGCCTTATTTCACTGGCATACTCAATGGTAATGTCTTGTATATCTTTTTTGAGAATGTTTTGGTGTTTCATCATAATTGTGTTGATATAATATCTATCCATTTGATTATTCTGGAACATTCAATGTTATTAATTAAGTTCTGGCACATTCCTTGCATTTTAAGCATTTTTCATTTTGTTTAGCAATCAATAGAGTGAGTCTCTAGTGCATTAATAATATCTGGTGGTTGGTTGGTTCACTGTTTTCGCATCCGCGGCTAGTTCAGTTTTTAGGTTTGTTTCATAATTTTATTTCCTATTGTTCAGGTGAATCAATAATTATCAGGCTATCAATAGTCACAATGGTTTATAGGAGCTCAATCACTCGTGAAAAAATAAACACCTCATTTAGAAGTTATACATTCTGTTTGGGAGAGGTTCCAACATCATTTCGAATCTTCTTGAACAATCTTTGTCGTTAAAGTTTCAAAATTAAAAGATGATTTGACAAAATTTATAGTAAATCATGCACTTTGTCACAAGTTTTTCCTGATATCTTTTATAAAAAATGATATACAATGGTTAAATTCCCATGTTTTTAAATAGTTCATACCGTTGTCATAGAGGGGCAAATGAACGGATGGAAAGTAGTTCCCGATATATTTTAGACCTATAGAAAATTGTTTTAAGATATCACCTGAGCATGAAATTTTTGGTATAGATCCATTTCAAGTTCATTTCTACCTTGACAAACTACCTACTTTCGCAGTTTGTAGATTCTATCAAATTTCACATTTGAATTGAGAAAGATGGCCCAAAAGTTATGAAGTTATATCACACACACATTCATTGAGGATGCAACGTGGTTGCTGGTGATGCTATTAATGAATTTCCTCTTGGTATCACAGATGAGCCAGCATTTGGATGTTATTTGGAGCAAGTCAGCGGGGAGGGAATCCCAAGAATCCCACTCTTTGTGCAGAGGTGTATAGCGGCGATTGAGTCGAAACCAGAAAACATGAAAGCAGATGGTCTCTATCGAGCCTCTGGCAATTTGTCTCAAGTCCAGAAGATCCGCCTACAGGTCAGTGAACCCTGAAAGATTCCACCAAGAGGGCTTCCTTCTTTGAGTCCAAAAGAATTGTTAATTTGAGTTTAAGTTTGAGAGAAGATATTGATTGGATGAAGGGTTACATCCTTTCGTCATTTCTGAAAAAACATGTAATACTGAAGCTTCATGCTGAAACAGATAAAATAATTGTAAAACTGCGTCAAAAGTTATGAAATTGATTCATAAATTTTTGTGGTAAGATTTTAAATGTTGAATTTGTTTATTTATTGCGTCTTATGTTGGGCTATCAACTTTTTAAACTCCCCTTATTTTGCGAGCCAACTCTTTTTAAGTCCATAGATAATTTTGTGAGCTTGAAAAAATGAGGACTCATCTCAAAGGTATATTATTATCTGTTTTGAACTTGAACCATGTTCATTTTAACTACTCTGATATCTAATTGTAGAATTGCCTATTTCAGTGATTGTTTCCATTGTTTTGTGTGTCCATTGTTCTAGTTTTCATGTGAAATTATCAAAATGGCTGCTTTGTTCATAAAATAACTTTAAATTTGATTTTTTCATGTAATCGTACAATCATACAATTCAATCATTATATTAGGTAGATTATTTTCGTAAAAATCTATGTTCAAGTAGTTTTTCGTGAAACTTTTTTACCATCGTCCAGAAATTGATATTTTTTCCCTTTCTTTAAAAAAACGTGAAGTTAGTCTTGAGTACTTCTTGAGTGTTATTTTAAGTTGAACAGTGATGGTAAAAGGAGTTGTAATTTCTCTTTTATGTTTCCAGGTGGACCAGAATAATTTGTCAATAGTTGACATGGAGGAAGACGTTCATGTCCTTACTGGAGCCCTGAAACTCTTCTTCCGAGAGCTGAAAGAACCACTCATTCCATACTCCCTGTTCAACCGGGCTCTCACAGCTTCCAGTAAGTACCGTCTGTCCTACTGTATGTGTTTTGGCATATCAGTGCTCTTCTTCATGATAAGAAAAGTAAAAAGCCAAACCTTATCATTGCTGCCGTTTCCTTCCATCCATTGCTAACCTTTGTATGCCAACCTAAGATTCACTTTCCCTTGTGATTTGCTGCCCCATCCAGGAAACAAGATGTTTTCTAGGTTTATGACATTTGGTTTTTTTTCTGCGATTATTTTTGGGGTTTTATTATGCCTTGTCCTGTCCTCAATCAACGTAGGTGTGTGCAAAATCTAAATGAAAAGAGTGTTTCTAGTCCTAATTCAGAAGTCAAACGAGATCTAATTGCCATTGATGAACTGAGAATGCTTCAATTAGAGATGGTTGACACTGATGAAATACAACGGTCAAAACAATGAAACTCATACCTCATGAGTACGTTGCACATCAACCTAACAATATGACTTAAAATTAAAATGTTTGCTTGATTGATGATGTAAATAATAAATCAAAAATCATTCTTTATTGAACATACGCAATTAGACAACTGCGTATCAACTTTTTAATTCATTTCAAATAGAAGACATCTATGTATAGAAATATGTAAAAGTGACAGAATTTTAGAGGATGATGCAAGAGAAGAAAATGATGAAAGTAATTGGGAGTCCATTCTTAGAATTTTAGCCCAAAATTAGATTCTTTTTAAGTGTGTATGCTCTGATACTCTGGGACGGCTTGAAGGGATTCATTTGATGTATGAATAGTGAACTCTTGATTATCTGTGCGCTAATAGTTGCATGATGGAGCATGGATAACTGAAATATGAGGGAAATATGGTTTTCATATACGAGGGTCATCCGGAAAGTAGTACCCGTTCGTGAAATAAAGACACAAAAGTAAATATTAACAAACATAAAAAATTTTATTTGAAAGAGGATACTTTAAACTACTTCTCAACATAATCTCCAAGCAAATTAAGGCATTTGTCATAACGTGTGACAAGTTTCTGTATTCCTGCTGCATAGTCCTTCGCCGCCAGCTCATTGAGATACGCGAGGGACCCATCTTGCACAAATTTTTGCATAATGCAGATGGTGTTTAACAATTTCATGAACAATTGTTCGAGAAACATTGGGAAAATGCTCACAGATGTCATCAATTGTGACGCGCCGATCGTTCCTCACGAATTCGTCAACTGAGCTCACCAGTTGGTCTGTAATGACAGACGGTCTCTCCGAACGCTCATCGTCGTGTGTGTTCCCCCTCCCCATGTTGAAGTTGCGACACCACCGCCGAACAGACGACTCGTCCATTACATTGTCTCCATACACCTCCTTTAATTGGCGATGAATATCACATGGGCGAACGTTTCTTGCATTGAGGAATTTAATCACTGCCCTCACTTCACAACTGGCGGCGTTCTCAATTTTTTTAAACATTGTAAACAATCACAGAAACAACACAGGCAATGCTAGCGTCACGGAACTTGGCTCAGAGAAGGCAGACAAGCCACTGAAGCTATCTGACCTCGTCCAGCGGCTACTCGCGTCGTCAGCACTTCATGCGGCACGAACGGGTACTACTTTCCGGATGACCCTCGTATATAGATACAGATACATACAGAGAGATTATTTTTTCATTCCTTGTATTTGCATCTTTGGAAAGTACACTTTTTTTCCATTATTCAGGCATTTTCATAAGGGTGGAATTGAAGAGTTTTACAAGAACACTGAACTTTCATAAAGTGTATAGCAGAACATATTTTTCTCAGAAAGCTAATCCAATCTCATAGCAAGGAATAAACAAATGAATGGCCAAAGACAAATTTTTGAAAAGGCTCACCGATACGGATTCATATTCATAATATGGTACCAATTAAAATAATGCATTGCAGATTGCTAACGACACATTTGTTCCATAGTAATACTATGTTATTTCTTTACCTTAAAGGAGACCATGAAATTCTCAGGGCAAATGAATGCAAGGGAAACAATAAATAGAAAATGCGGAGAGTACAAAAATGTTTAAACTAAAATATTAAATACTACTGACAATTTGAATTTTATTTTAATCTTTCCTGTCAGTTAATTGACAATTCTTTCAAGTCATCGGTGTAGACATTGGTACTCATAATGAGCATGCATCCTCCAATTTGCTTAAACCCTTTGGTGCCATTTTCTCTCCAAAACTTACCACAGTTTACTCTAGCAGGCCTTCGATTTGATGGTCAATTTCAGCTGGATGGTCATCTTGTGCACAAAAATATCTAGAACCATAATTGAAAAGGAAATTGTACAATTGAAATTGTTATTATTTGGTATTCTACCATTTAAGTAGGGTTTTGTATGGTTATAGGCTGGACATAATTGCATTCCTTAGCCTGACCTAACAAGATGCAACCTGACACCCCATTCTACAACAAAGTCCTTCTTCATCTTCGTATACTTCCTTCCTCCCTGCAGTCCATCTAACATGCCTTCCCATGTCTTCCCTATTCCTGCCTCTTCCTTGCTTGCCCAAACTTCTCCCCTCTATCACAGTCTTCATCATTCCTTCAAAATTGGATTAAAAATAAAGTTATACGCAGGTCTTCACTGGATAATGTGTGTGAAATCAGTTATTTTGGTAGGAAGACATTAAAAAATTGATGAATTTTATGCTGATGAAAGTATTTTAAATGATATGTCATTTCTTTTGCTTACAGCTAATGCAAACAGGAAGGAACAGTTACATGAATTCAAGGATATAGTGAAGATTTTACCTGTGGCCAACTACGATACCCTGAAGTTCCTTTTGCAGCACTTACTAAGGTGATTATTCATATTATTTATACTTCCAGAGACAATTTACCTCTTGCGTTCCCACTAAAGTGTGCAGCTTAAAATGAAAGGCTTTTTGAGTTAGTGTATACAGTCATTTACAGGGATTTACAATTACCATGTATGCTCATCTTGCTTACTAAGTATATTTTTGTCTTACCTAATGCCTATGTCCAACCTTGAATTTTCACTTTAAATTTCAATTTTTTAAATGTATATTGTGTAGAAGTAGACCCTAGTTTTTTTCTGTTTGTACTGCAATGCTGATTTCAGTGAATTGATTAAAGTATAACTTGTGAACTTTTGTTAAACACAAGATCTCAGGTAGTAAGGGCTGCAAGAAATAATTTTAACTGCAGTTTTCAAGCTATAAACAATTGAACTTTATTTCCATCATTATGATTGATAATAAGACTTTGAATGAACTCTGAAATTCACTGCCAGTGTTGCAAGTACTGCTACGATTAAATGGTTTTTACCACTATGCTGCAAACAAGCAGTTAGCGGTAGCACCAGTGGATTTTGTGGTAGTGAAATGGTATCATTTTAAGGTGGTAATTGCAGTGAATTTCAGAATGTGACCTTGAAGAAGTTTGGCTCTCATCTCAAATAGCATCTTTATTTTATGAATAACTCTCCTGTGAATATGTTGACACTTGATTGTTTCTTTAAAATGTTATATTTAATGGTCGACTTAGGCATTAGAATATACATCAAGTCAGTAAAAAAAGCCCATTCTTATCCATTAGTTTATGCTGCCCACTTGAGGGCTTTAAACTCTTTGAGTTCAGGGTTTCGGTGATTTCTGGAAGCACTACTAGGTCAAAAATGGAGTAATTGAGATTTCTTCAATCAAATACACAGCCCTCAACAACAATTATTTAATTTAAGGAATTTTTTGGGAGCAGCACTATTCACATCTAGTTCATACTTGAAAAAAGGACAAATCTATGGAAGACATATTGGTCTTATAAGGAGGTTGGGAACTATGAATGTATAATAAGGAGTGAAAAGGCCACAAATTAATTACTATTTCATCTAATTCAAACCAATCAAGGGGTTGGCATGTCAGCAGTCAAGTACGTGTGTCATATCTAAATCAGTATCCCAAAAGCCCATTGCAGGGGGTTGAGGTTAGGTAAATTATTGTGTGCAGTAAAGAATCGTGTTTTGCATTGGTCATCATTGCTTATAAGTGGCATGGTATGTAATATTTTTTGTGTATCTTCTGTCGAGCCCTGACTATGCTGTCTCAGGATCCCATTTTCATGAATTTGATACATGTTATACTGTTGAAATATAGCAAGGACAGAATGCAAACTAAGTTTCATAATTACTTTCCTGTCTCTCATCTTTTATAGAGATTTCATTTGCTTCTGGCTCATATATGGTTTTGAATAGTGTGGGGGAATTTTTGGAAAAATAGATTTATTTCAGATAATGCTCCAATGCCTCGAAATTCTTCAAGGTACATCCCTTAGACCATCGATACACATTTGCCAGTGGCTTTTACACGACTCAGCGTTCCCTGGTAGATGGATTCTGGAAGGTCCTTAAGGGCACAAGCTTCTTTGTCAGCTCTTAGGGTTCCACGGTGGTGTCCTTTGAGGAAGGATTTCACTTTTGGGAATACGAAAGAGTCTGCTGGTGCCAAGTCAGGACTGTAATTGAGTTGGAAAATTGTCATGATGCCATTGCAGAATGTCTTTGCGCTCAACTCTGCTTTTGGTCATCCGGCAAGACCTTCGGGATAGGTTTAGCACAGATCTTTTTGCTGCACACTAAAAACTTTCCAAATTTTCAGTTACAATAGTGTCCACTGTCATGTTGTCAATACCAATATGATCTGTGGTCATGTGCACACTTAACCATCGGTCTGAATTTGGTACTTCCTGCACACATCAGGAAAAAATTGTTATTGATACTTTTTATTCAAACCTTTTACTGTATTTTTTAGTATTAGATGAATGAGATGACAATACCATGCTGTATAGATAAGATTGAAAATCTATCGATTTGGGGTCCTTGATATCCCTGAAACTCCTACTTTATTCTGATACTTTTAATGAGTACATTCCTTGCAGTATAATTTGTTTTAAAAATATGGAAAAGATTTAGTATTTTCCAACAAGTTTCAGGTGAACTGAAAGCTTAAGTTTCTGTGTTTACAACATAATATCGATAAAATGACGAGTGAATAGAATTATTTGTGGAAATTTTATCCTTAGGTATTTATAAATGCATAGCAATGCATTAAATTAAATTTGAGTATATTTAGTCCATTTTTTTCTCCAATAAATTGCTTCTTAGTGTGTCATATTGGTCGTCTATATAGCAGTTTGCAATGACATTGTGAAATTGTCATTTTTTTTTGTTTCCGTTACAGAGTTACCAGTTTCCAAGAGTTCAATCGAATGCATATCGCCAATTTGGCGATTGTTTTTGGTCCGACCTTAATGTGGCCAAAACAGGAGTCGCTCAACATGGCCCTCGACCTGATGCAACAGAACCTCGTGATAGAGTGCTTGCTGCAAGAATTCGACACCATATTTTCTTCAGGAAGGTGATTGGCAGGAATACAAAGACTTAAAAGTCAGACTCACGGATAATGTGATGTTATTCGGATACAAGCGTTTCGTTGGTGAAACACTTATGATCAGTTGTTGAAGTGCATTTTGTGCGATTACCGCAGTTATCCATAGCTAAAACTGCGGGTGAATCTGAGCTGGGTGAGATAGAGGAGAGGAAGGAGAAATGAGGAAATTAAAGCAGTTGATGTAAATTTAAAGAAAATTTCGATAGAGCGCTTGCATTAAGCTCACTTTTCTAGAGAGTCCGCGAAATGCTGGTCGATCCATGTATATAAATGCCAGAGGGTGTGGTGTGTGAAAGGTAGCGCATGGAAAATGTTTTGTGTTGACTGAACCATGTTCTTGCCGTCTTTGCTGTTTCGAGATGCAGTCCGTTTGCTTTTCTAAAGAGGCACTATTTAGAGGATGTGTGCAAGTGTCTGGAGCAGGATGTCTATGCCCAGTCCATGATGATTGTGTAACTATAGTCATGCCTGACTTCAGGGAAAGTTTCGGCGCGAAATGAAAGTTTTGATGCGTCCCAGTTGCAATGCTGGATGTCTCGGAATGGAAGAGATGGATGCGGGACCACTACTATAAAATGTGTTTAAAGAAACTCTGAAAATACAAGTTGAACTGTCTGTGATATTCGTTCTGGCTCACTGGGGGGAGGGGGGCCAGTTGTGTCTGATTGAGAAATGATTTTAGAGTGGAGGAAAAAAGGATTGGAAAAAAAAGTTTTATTTAATTGCAAGGCATGTGTTTTACTGTGCTCAAGTTTCAGTTCTGGTATTGTTATTAATATCTGTTGCGTGGCATAAGAAACCACCATTGTTAAAATGAGATTAAATCATGATTAAAGGGCACATTTTAAGTGTGCATCTTCCTGAGAGAGACTTTCTATTTTGAAGTGTATCCCAATGCATGCATCCGAGGATTATTATTTTAAAAATTAAAAATGTTGATTGGTGTTCTATAAAAAATCGTTTGTAATCAAAAGTTTAGCTATCTGAGGATTCGTACGTACCAGGTTTCTGAATTTCATCCAGTACCGAACTATGTAGTTCTTCATTCCATTCGATGGTCCATGTGTTGACTTTTTTCCATTACATGCTTCTTTTAACAGTTCATCATTGACCTTCATCTGTAATTCTTCCTCTTGGTATTCCCTTTGGTTATTGTCTTTACCATTAACTTTTGTCCCACCTAAATTTATTCAATTAGCTTTCCTTTTTTTCTTGTGCCTTCAGAAGATGTCTTCCGCTTTTTGGAGTACTCTTGTGTTTTCAATTTATGTACATCATTCTTGTCTCTCATCACATACATGTTTCTTTCCTCTGCTTGTCCACCTCTCTTCGCTGAAGAAATCTAAACTCCATATTTAAAATTTCAGGAGCTTTTTTGTTCTGCCTAAACTTGTACTACTGTCTTCCATTGCTATTAGTTATGTCCGGGCCTTCTCTGTCATCCCTATTCTGCTTACCACCTCCTCCTTGTATCTTCCGCCTGCTCTAAATCTTGTTGCCAAAATAGAAAAATTCCATCTCTTTTGTGAGTTAGTGTACTTTTTCTAATCTTAATTAAAAATTGTCTTTCTTACTTTGACTGCAAGTCATTAGATTAATTATATTCTTGTTTATATTAAGGTTTTTTTTCATTCTTATTATCCTTTGACATGTGGTCTAATATTTTTTGTCAAGCCTTCTTTCTTTTCTGCTCCTATAGACATGTGGTATGCAGATATTAACAAGTTCATCCTTTCCTTGTGGATTCACATGCCACATTTCCTCTTTAACATGCCGTGTTAATTGCATTCTCAAAATAAACTTTAAAGGCAAATGGTTTATTATATCTGCGCCAACCCTAATTTAATTTAAATTTCTTTAATTAAGCTTCACATTTGCCCTAACCATGCCCGACTTTCTGCTGCATTCTGTAGATATTCTATCTATTCTCTTATTATGATCCATTACAATTTTTTTTAGGATGTGTAGATATTTATAATTTTTTTATTCAACCAAAATTCAAATCATGTATTTTAATAAATTATGCCTAATACACGTATTTTAAGTAAGTTAAGATGAATTCTACTCCTCATTGATGCAATCACACATTAAAAATTAAAATTCCCCCTAAGTTCTGCTTTTTTAGCCAGAGATTCATTCCGCTTTTTACATTTATTCATACTATTTTACATTTGGTCTCTCCTTATTAGATGTACGGAGATGTGTTTTCTTGCCTCAAATCAGATAAATAAAACATTGTACGACGAAGTATTCCCTCGGCAGGTTATCTGCATCAAAAGGTCAGTGTTTCACTATTGCCTCTTTTTCACCTAATGCGTATATGTATGTATATATTGCAAATATGACAACCCTTTTTGTTTCTTCAAAGATGTTGCCCTGAATATAATGACTTAGCTTGTAACAAGTCATTGTGAAGGATTCAACACCATGTAGATTGCAAGAACTGCATTATCTCATGAGTTACACAGCGATTGTGGTTACTGTGCCGACAACAGTTTTGAAAATATCTTCAGGCTGGAGTGTTGATGTATCAGTTTTGGCCATTCTTGTATGGACTGCTTAATGTCAATTCTGCACTTGGATTGATTTGTTATCAAAAAAGATTTTGCTCATTGCATTTCACTTATTGTGGTGCTGGTCCAGATATTCTAGGCAAAAAAATACCCTTGTGTCTGCACTCTAGGAATGTCAAGTTGTACCTATAGGTTTATCATCTCCAGCTGAAGTTGGTATGATGGAGAAATCACTGCAGCATCCTTAAACCATTGAAGCGCATAACGGAAGGTAAGTGGTGGAAAAAGCATTTCAATTTACTAAGCATTTTCTATGTAATTTCTATGACATTCCTGGGTAACATGCAGCAAGGAAGCTCTTTGAGCTGTGACAAAATAACTCGTCTCCCATGCATGAACTTGGCAAGGTATTAGAACAGGAGATTATCAAATGAATAGCCCTAATGGAAGACAATTTCATATGCCGCACATTTGGGCCCCTGCCGCATGCAGGGGTAAAGGATTAAGCAAAGATTTTACATTTAAGACTGCCTACAACAGGGTAATTAAATGGACGGATGCATAATACCCTAAAGCACCTTTCTATGCAAGTATTATCACTTAATGGATAAAATAAGGGTTTGGATGTAGAAGAAACTCCATAGTCTCAATCTCGCCCCAAAATAAAAGTGACTATATATCTTAAAGAAGCAGATGACTCTGGTGATGCGGTGATATTTTGATGCACAGGTAGGTGAAGGCTTCTTAAATATGCATTACAAAGTTTATTTGGAACTAGGTGGAGAGGAAGACATTACATTAAAATTTCCTTTTATGCTTTCTTTTAAGGTTACAGGTTCGACTACGGAATACCATCTAACAAGCTGCTGCAGCAATTGTAGAGATGGAGGAGTGCCTACAGGTTTGCCAACAAAGGTTATGTATGCAATGGTTATCAAATTTGTGAAAGCATGGTTGAGCAAGCCAGCCAGCTCAGTGCCATTCACAAGGAAATATTCCAAAAGTGACCACCTGGTTACAGTAGAATAAATAAACCGAGCCCGACAAAATTTGACCCAATGTTAATCATAAATAAGCTTGATTTCTCTGCCTATAAATAGGCAATGTTAGTAATCATTGCTGAAAATTAAACTAATCATTATCTTCATATAATTGAGTGAAATGATTGGTTAATAGGAAATATATTTTCATCCCCTGGTAACATATTTAAATTTATAAGACAGCATATTTTCAAATTTGAACAAAAAAATAGTATATTCTTAGTCCATTATAAGTACATGGTGTTCATCATGTTCATCTTTAAGTGATTATCTGATAGCCATTAGGTATTCTAACACTAATAGTCTTCTTGCTGGAAGTATCCTTAAATCTGTCCAAAGAACTCCCATATATGAACAATGTACATTGTTGTGAAGCACCCAATTTGTCACAGAACAATGCAACAGTTCTGTTAAAAACACATCTTGAGTTTAAATAGTCAGGCAGCAATTCTAAGAATAGCATTAAATCCTATTGATTTTACTGTATTTTCTTAAATAATAGTTGAAACCTTTTTCAGATTAAATTGGTTGGGCTGAACTTTTTTCCTGGGAAACTATAGGCAAAACAGGTAAAGGAAGTCCCCCTATCCTGAAGTGAGAATTTCGCATGATATTGGGCTATTTACTGTTGAATACTACTGAGTTTTTAGTAGGTTTTTAATATGAATCCCATCGTTAAGTAAACATAAATAAATTAAGAATATAATGTACTGAGTAAATATTGATAATATTTTGTAAAGCTAATTTTCTAGTACAATTGAAATCATATGTAATCGTTTTTCCATGACATGGTGTAAGAGAGTGAATTATTCCTTCAACTATACGTGTAGACAAAATAATCCGTCGACAATTTTAGATGTACTTAATTTGAATTTGGGTGAAAGCTGAAGAAACTTAATCGGAGATACAGTAATATTATCCCTGAATTATCAGAGACATGGGTTTTGTCAAACCCAAGGAGTATTCAGAAACAGTTTTGTTTGCTGCGTTCCTTAAGAAGAAATTATACTCATTTAGTTGACACTTCTGTATTCTATAATTTTGAAATTAATAAAGGTTTTGAATATATTTTTGCATTAATGGTTCTTACGTATAATTAAAATGTTAAATACTATGACTGCAGTTATAAAGACAATGTGAAAGTGGCAACCAGTGCAGTGGATAGAATTGCAGAGATGGACTACACCATTACAAACCGTGCTGAGATCAAGTTCTTGAGAAATTTAAGGAATATGCTATAGTTAAAACTAATAATATAGTTAAAACTAAATAAGGAATATGCTAGTTAAAACTAATATTAAAGTTTTTTGGATCAAACCACTCTTTTACACTTGACAAATGGCCGATTTAATTAAATTATTACATAAATTACTGAATATGAACTAGGAGATATTGCAACCCATTAGTAATTTGACCCAACTCAACATTTAACTCGCTAATGTTTAAATATTAACTTGGTAATATTTCAATACACTATGAAGTTCCAGCACGTTTTACAAGAATGTGCTGCAAGTAATCGTAAGGGAACGTCATATTATACATTAACCGTGCCCATAGTTTGAACGAATCCCATTAACCCAAATACTAATAATAGAATGCATTTTGTATGGCTTTGTAAAAATTGAATTTCGAAATCACACGTTTGGTGTCTCTAGTGGGAAAAGGGTGTATTAGGATGTGCTGGTATTTGAGGAGGTTTCAATTAGTGAAGGCATGCGCCATCTGTTGGCTGAATTTTCAACCAATCCTTTAATTAATTTTTTGTTCATTAATTTTCAGTAAATTGTCACCAGAGATTTTAACGGTAGGTTCAGGATGCCGCGGGAGATCAGGAAAACAATTAAATATTGAATATTATTGTGAGGAGGGCTGCCATTTTTCCCGGCGCCCCGCCGCCCGGCTGGAAAAAATGGCAGCCCTTTTCGCAAAAATATTCAATATTTAATTGTTTTCCTGATCTCCCGCGGCATCCTGAGCCTACCGTCAAAATCTCTGGTGACAATTTTGTGCATATTAGCGAATCGAAAATATTTTGCAAAAAAAAAATTCGGCTGCAAAAGTAAATCGAAGAAACATTCGCTATAGTCTCAGACCCGAACTCCGCCACTTATCCCCCAGGCTACTGGGTTTCTTGGAAAAGTGAGGCTCTGAACTAGTATTTGTTCTAAAAAATTACGGACTTATCCGATTTTTTCTCAAAATCAATGCGAACTCAGCGAGGCTCTCCCACCTGACGAATCCGAGGGATCTGCCTGCCTCGACGCCTCTCTCGCCTGGCGAGGGGCTCTGGACTTAGAATATTTTTCGTCGGGTGGACTGGCTCGGGACTTTAATATATTTTCTCGGGGAGGCATAGCACCTCACCTTGGGCCTCACGGTACTCAGAGACGGCTCGTGAGCGGTTGGCCGTGGATGGAGCTTCTCTTTTTTTTGAAGCTTGAGCCGGTTCTTAGAAAACATTCGATACCATGTTTTTTCGCATGTGACAGACCAATTAACTCTAACCATTGGACTTCGCTCAGTTCGGTGCATGACGTAATTTTTGACCCGGTGTGGGCTAATGTAGCTCATATGTTTATGGTAATCACGAATTACACCTTAAATTACACCATAGAACAATTATTCAGAGTGCACACAAATGTTGTAATGCAGGATAGGATAAAATTACTGTTGAACAATTTGACAACATTTTCGGCTACCAACGTCCGAATTTAGGCATCTTTTCATATGTTACATAAGCAACACAATACATATTTTTTACATATAGTAAAGCTACTGAACTATTTAATTCTGATAATTGAAGTTATGTATTTCACGGCTTATTGGTTTTTTAGCAATACATTCAATGACAATTTGTTGCAAATAGATATTTGCAGGAAATGCCAACATTCCATTCAAGATGAACTATCTATTCATAATTGAATAACCCGCATTGCCGAATGTATAGCAGAGGGTGTACAAATATTCAGATTGCCATTTCTTTGGAGATTATTAGGCTATTTCTTCATTTAAAGTTATCTGTGCTTTAGGTAGCCATTCAAATCCACATTTTTATTAAGCGTTTACATCAGAAAAAATATTTTTAAAAATGAATTCCTGTATTTCTCCATTTAATTTTTGAGCTGCATATTAAGGCAAAATTAGTCTCAAAAGTTACACAAAGGGAAAGATTTCAAAATTAGACCAGTCATTATTGTATCGTTCATCTTTATTTCTCATAAATACATTTGCTGGGATACATCTGCATTAGAAATTACATCAGTATTCCAAATATTCTTTTTTTAACCAAAACATTTCACTGAAATGCCCTTATAGCCACTATCCACAAAGTTAGCGGTGGAGGAGTTGAAGTCAATTCTGAGGCCTCATTTAAGGCTGACACTGGCATGAAGTGCACTTCTCTAGATGCTGACAGCAATGTCCAACATTGCACCTTCGTTCCTCATTTCCTTTGGTGAGAAAGCTTGCTGATCAACCTCTATTCCCATGGAAGCTGCTCTCCTCACCTAGCACAAGCAAACCTGAGGGAAAACAATTGAAATATGATTATGAATTTTAAGACTGTGATTTTTTTAACTACTCTTAAGGTGTTTTAAGCAAAAATATAAATACTTGTGTTTTCAATAGGGCTGAAGAAAATTATACTGGTTTAAGTTTGAAAGATTGGTTTCCCTATAAACATTTTCAAAAATGGACCCTCTTGAAATCTGTACATATAACCACATTTAAATATCAGAGATATTATGCTTTACATTAAATGGAAATGAATTTCACACACATGGTATTTTTAGTGAACCAGATGCAATTCATCCATGACAATTTATTGGAAATTGTTTGATTAGCAAACTGCTGCTGCTTCACTTGATTTCAACATTGTTTAATTTGTCTAAAACTAATCTGGTGGAACACCTTTAAATTAATATATCCATGATACACAATGGTTAAGAATGGCTCGCTGAAATTAATAAATTCAGACCATCCATCATAAATACCATGAAAGAAATTTGAATCTAAAATGCATTGATATGTTAGCACTTGTTGATCAAATGAATTTTTTAAAAGAATTCATATTTCAAAGATCTCAAAATATATTTTAATATTGTCATATGAATGTGGAAATTGTAAGATTAAGTTAAAATAACAAGGGAATCTTTTTCCTTTCAAGAAAAGGGAGATGAGGTACAATGTAAAATGGAACAACATAATTTACTGTATGAAATATGTCACAACATGTTTTGATAAGACTTATTGATGGATTCCTAGTTTTTTCTAAAGGAACTCCAACCACTACTTAGCCTCCCCTTCTAGAGTAATTTAAATTTTCATTAGCTTTCATAACGATATACTTATCTCCTAGATAAATTGATCTAGTTCTTGACATAACATTTACTGTGGGTAAAAATAGTTTTGTTAAATTAAGGTGAGGAATTAAAGCTATTTCTGATTTTACTGAAATCATTTTAATTTGGTTTAACTTAACTCTTTGTAAAATATATTACACTAACTAAGCAGGGGGGGATGTGGTAGTCCGATGGGTAGCGTGTTGGTTTACTGCCCTGGGGGCCCAGATTTGATTCAGAGTGATGCCTCTTGAGACCCTCGGCCATTCACCCATTCTGTGGGATTTTTTGGGTACCATATCTTCCTGGGAAACCAAAAAGTGACAGGAAAAGGAACTGGCCCTATTAATTACCCTGTTGATTAGTGAATGTCACATATAATCCAGCCCATTACTAGGTGAGGTATGTCATAGGCAACCATACGAGTTTATTAATGTTGCTGGTTAACTGAAATGGAAATAACATTTCAGTCAGCATAAGCTTAGTATTCACTATGGTTTCACCAAAATCCATGATACTTAAAGTCACATTTGGAAATCAAACAAACCAAATGACTGTTTAGTGATTCTGTTTAAATTATTAAACTGTTAAAAAAAGAAAAATCTGTTTAAATGATTAAACAAGAGCAACCACAGAGATCAGTACAAAGATTGATTTTTATAAATGTGAGACAGCCGAACACCTCACAAATGCCTAAGGCATGTGGGATTAAAATATGCTTGACAGAATACCTCCCACTTAGTTGCAAAGGTGTTTGGCAAATTAGGGTATCATGCCAAAATTAAGGAATTGAAATGAGGCAGTTCATTTCCTTGGGCTGCCTGTGGTTTGCAGGTTGAGCACCCTAAAAAAAATAGAATTACGGTGAAGCTGGGAATTTTCCAAATTCACCCGGAATCAGGCCTGACCCTTCAGAGTTAAAACTGAATTATCTATTCCCTTGGATACCACACCTCCCAGAAGAAATAATTGCATACTAAATTTCAATGATAAGATTTGGTTAATTTAATGATGAAATTTGTAAAATGACTTTTTTCAATAAATAATAAGATATCAACAATCCTGCATCATTGGGATGATTACAAATTGGGCTTTTTTGGTTACTTTTTGCATTGTTTTTCCAAAGATTTGATGCTTTCAACATGGGCTGCTCTCCTCTGAAAAAACCTAATTTGAATCTACAATTGCATCTTAGGTGTCATAAAACTGATAAATTTCCTGGTCATATTAATACAAAAAAATCTGCATAAACTCACTTGATTTGGCAGATAGCACACATTTAAGAAGAGGTCTTTCAAACTCTTTTGCCGCCACTAGAAATTGGTTCCATATTTTACCAGCAAGTTTCCATTGTGGAATGATTTTTTGATGTGGTAAAATGTTTCCCAATAAAAGGTAAAGCATACTTTAACTAATATTAATAAATAAGAAAACTAACTTAACTAACATATTAGTTCATTTGTAAATAAAGGTTTAAAGTTGGTATTTGGAAAGACTAAAATACAGCCACTTCTCAACCTTGCCAAAAGAGAATACCCGACAACACACACTACAGTATATTCCTACAGTCACGTCTTGACTAACATTCTCCCCTTTCATACACAATATCAGACTTGATTGCATGGAAATTTATTTTTGAAAGAAATGAGAATGCAATGTATTTCCCAAAAAACTTTTATTTGCTACATCTAATTTCAACAGACAGGCATCTTAGGGTACCCAAGGATTGTGACTTTGCATTGAAACTAGTTGTGGCAAATGTAAAGTTTTGTGGAAAGTACATAGTAATCTTTTATTCTTGGCTCTATTACGGTGTCAAAGTTTACACCATTTCTACTTCCTAAGACAAAATACAAGTAATTCATCATCATACTTATAATACTTGTGAAGTGACTGAAAATATTTGCCAATATTCTCCGCACAGGCAGACCAACCTCAAGTTCTAAGATGTTACCCATATTTTCTCCTCTCAGCAGTGGGTGGACATTTTTTCAGGTGATTTTCCTGCAATAAGCCTTAGATGAAATGTCGAGGGAAGCTTGGTATGTTTCAGCCTAGGAGTTACCTCATCTGAAGCATATCTGCAGAGAAAGCAATTTCAAAATAGTATTTTATTAAGAACGACAAAATAAAGGAACATATGGCTAATTTCACAGAGTTCCAACGCGTCGGGACGGTAACTTTGTTTTCCTTACAAGGATTCCTGGGAAATACATTCCAGTCGCTCACAAAACCAGACACTAGATTTGAGCACACAGCCTCTGTGCTTGGAAGGCGAGCGCGATACTAAATAGGGTGACACCGTCGCGTATGAAGGAATGAACTACAAATTTGAGGTTGAATTTTTACCCACTTAAAACGCGATCGAATCTGCAGTCCCTCCCCATTTTGAATCACATGCCAAGCGAGGGGTAGACCAGAAGGTAATCTGCAAAAGCTTATAAATTGTGGAGCGTCTACAATGACGAATAATTGGACGTCGCAAATCTAAATTTCAATGCGTGCACACACGAAAGAATTGGAAACTACCGCGGCCGTGATTGCTACCTCAGTATTGCCGAGGATCGACGATATTTGTAATTTTAGGGGAGGTGGCCGATAGCCGAGGTCATTAGCGCCATTAGGGGTGGATGAGAAAGGATTGAGAGAAATCTGGTGTCGGCAGTACTCCACTCTTAACGAAAGGCGCCAAGAGGTCCGCAGCTTAACGTCCCATCCGACGGACGGTGTACCCAATGTGCTCTCCACAAAGCACCTTCATCGTAGGGATCGAGACACCACAGAAAAATACCTGCCGCCTCTAGGATTCAAACTAGGACTCTCTGGGTGGGAAGCCAGTAAATTACACACCGCACCATCCCGATCCCCAATGATGACAATTACGGGACCATCATTAATACATCCCCAGGACAGTAACCAACGACAATTGAGCCAAGCTGAAGGTCGGATTTACCGCGTACCTCAACCCTATGCTCAGTGCATGTACATATATACGGATGCCAGTAAGAGAAAGCACATTTCAAATTAATTTTTCCAGGGTGATTACATACGTACCAACATGCAAACGTCAATTTTGTAAAGTAGTCTAGATAATCGAAACCTGACAAATTGGAAACTTGATACACTGAACACGTTAAAGAAGAAGCCTAATATATGTTTGCACGTGGGCTTGTATGAAATCACCACTCACCATTGATATACGTACACAGCTACCCATGATTTGGGTCGCTTAGTCTTCTCCAGAGTAGCTCGCCGATATGCCCTCACGGGTTCCACGAACTCCGCGTTAGCGATGAGTCCATCCGCTTCGATCGACTGTCTCATCCTGGCTCTCAAAGTGGACTGACGAGACCAAATGACCGTCGGCAAATAAGGGGAGGACTTTGGGGGGAAGGTGGGGGAGGCTAGGGGGTTTATTGAGTGGGTGAAATCGAATTGGGACCATGGAAAAGGAGGCGGAGGGAATTGTTGGCCCATTTCAATTCAGAAAGCGCGCATTCCGCGTATCTTCGCAGGGCTTTGCACTGGAGCGAACTGGAGTCCAGCAGTCAACCGCTCCCTTCCTCGCCGAAAGCTCGAGTGTACGTACAGCTGCCTCCAAGACAACCAACCAACAATTCAATTGCCTGCCCCTCCAGAAATGCGCGCGCGTCATTAAACGAGCCATCGTGTGACCATTCAGTGAATGCAGAATTGGGTCTCAATGTTAGTCCATGACTATGCAAATACAAGCCGTAACACACATGTAAGTAAGTGATCCCAGTGATGATGCTAATGCCTGGCGACCCGGAAAATAATTTGCAAGTTCCATTTAAATTGGCGATAAATTACTGCCAGGAAAATTTCATCAGGAACTCGGTAAAATAAATGTGTTGGCAATTACAATTCCTCAGTAGGTATTCTGAACCTGAATATTTCCTTAGTTTTCTTTAAGTTCTTTATTACATAAGGGCAATGGCACCTTGTACATTACGGGGAGGGTGGGTTGGATGGAGGGTCAGAGGAGAGGGGGAGGGAGGGTTGAGGCACAGGTGAAGCAGCATTGCCAATCCCGCCTAGGAAGTGCGATGAGTCAACTGCGTCCCATCCGACGGACTGTGCACTGCACTGGGATATCCTTGGGTAGTATTCAATTCCTCTTTCGCGGTGACTCGGTCTTCTCCTCGGTTGGTCTCAATCCCCCTACCCTCAAGCGGGTAGGGGGATTGAGAATTCTCCCGCAGTATCCCTGCCTGTCGTAAGATGCGACTAAAAAGGGGGGGAGACATACCCGAAAACTAACCCCTAATAAGAAAGGGATACTTCCACACAGTCAAATGGATTTACTGTCCGCGCACGGCCATACCATCCGGCCTGCGATCCACAATGGGTGTTAGCCGCGCCTGTAGACCCGCAAATGAGAGGAGATCCCGGAGGGTGAGCGCTCTGGTTCCTGACCCCGGTTTTGGAAATCCGGTATGGACCACGGAGTAATATATTCCTCTTCGGCCCTGGATTTCATGAAAACGGAAAACGGGTGTTCGGGGCCTATCTCCACTCCCAGTCAATTGAAATTCGTTACGTCAATATATTTTGAAATAAGTTTGGAAGTGGGACCTCTTTTTTTCCGAAATTCTTTCGTTTGGTCCTCCAAAGTCATCGCTTTAAAATCGAGTATTTGTTCCTGAACATTTCAATGCATGATACGAAGAACGGAATGAAATAAATCGAGCTTCGGATAAAATCCGGATCGACCGTAGTTCAACGTGGCACTTCTTGTCGTATCAAAAGCAGGAGAGTTGAGGTCAGAATATTTCTAGTAATTTTCGGTGAAACTTTGTTGTTAAAACTAGGCAAGGAGTCTCGGTGCCATAGCAGAGTGCATCTGCAATTAATATTTAGGATGCTCCGAAGGACTGTGAAAGAACCGCATGTTTATGGTTGCCATTTCCATCGGAATGCTCCAGAAATTTGGCATTGAAGCCAATGCCTTCCGGTGAGAGGTTCGATTAGGCATTGTAGGCTTATTTCCAATGTTTAGTTATGCCGACATATTTGATCCAAATAACTAAGTTTATCTAAATAAATAATCTTTACTTCCTCGATGACACTGTACTGTTTTCCTAGGGACTACCTTACCTTAATTTATTAAATTACTTTTTTACGCGAAAAAATGTATTTAACTTAATCTGTTGGATAGTGTTAAGGTTACCACCTCTCGAATATCCCTGCAGGTTTATCACCGTTTAATTTATCGAGGAGGTCTAAATTTATTTTGCGGTGGAGGAACTACTTTGTTTATCATCAATGTCGTGATTTTTTTGCTTAAGAGGCGACCAGCCATTTCGAAGACTGTCGGCGCATACTTCTCAACCTGGGAGAAAGAATTACGTAAAACTGAATGCTAGGATTGACGAAGAAATGGCACTGTAGTCGGACAATGTTATTCTAATCCCTTTATAGTTTTTTGAAAAAATTACATCTTAAATCCATATATTCTACACTTGACCTCTCTAATTTTATCGACAAGATCTCTCCTATCATAGTCCGATGGGGGTAATAATACATTTTCGACATCACTGCTAAAGAGACGTCCTCACAATCCATACAAGAGATTCGATCTGTAATTTAACCTTAGCTCAATGGAGTGATTCCCAGCCCGATTGCTCTAATATTTTGGATACGCTACTCAGTTTATCATAACGTTTTACAAATACTTTATAACTGGGTATCAATACATCCTGTATTTCTCTAGCAACAATAATAAAGGAAAAATAGCCGAATTGGTTTTTACATGGACTTATTGACAAAATAAATGATTAGTATCAGTTTCTATTTATAAAATAAATAAAAAGAATGAAAAAAGTGGCAAATATTTGCACAATGTGAAATACATGACATCGGAGATCATATAGCAGATAATTTTTTAAAACAATAATTGAAACTAAAGGAGTTATTATTCATGATGGGCACTTTTTAAAAACCATTGAAAATGAATAACTAGGAATTTCGATAGATATTTTTCCTTCATTTTATACATACTAATCATACCTTTGCAACACCTTTTCAGAATCAAAATATGGGTTTTCAGTAAAATCCATGAGCACAGAACATCTTCGGCTCTAAGTAAAATGGAGGAATGGAATATTCCTGTTATTTCTATGCACCTGCATCATTATTTCCTTTGTTTGCCCATCTCATATAAGAATCATCAAATATTACATTCATCTAAGAGGGTGGTCCCATAAGTACCTGGCTTGACCTGAAATTGGCAGTAGTTGTTTGAAAAATATCACTGTATTGGAAAGTATGCAATCTACCAGGCATATGTTTCAAGTTTGAAGATGCTTTGTAGTTTAGCAGCCATGAATAGTGAACATTTTCGTTGAGTTTGTAAAAATGAAGAAAACTGGTTATCGTTATGTGATACAATACTTCTATTAGAAAGGCCTCAGCCCAACCAATATAAAAGCTGAACTGGATTCTACTCTGGGTGAGTCTGCTCCTTCGTTTACAACAGTAAAATATTGGGTAGCAGAGTTTAAACAAGGCTGTACAAGCTGTCAGGATGAGCATTGCATTTGTAGATCAAATGGGGTGACAACTCCAGAAATAGTGAAGAAAATCCACAAAGTGATACTGGATAATCGTCGACTGAAAGTTCACGAGCTAGTAGGCATTTCAAAAAGTGCGGTACATCCCAATTTTAACTGAAGATTTGGACATGAGAAAGCTGTGTGCAAGATGGGTGCTATGTTTGCTCACAATCCAGCAAAAACAGTGTCGTGAAGATGTTTCAATTGAGTGTTTAGCAAAGGTTCACAGCAACAAAGCAGAATTTTTGCACATGGCGGAGATGTCTAAATGGCAGAGATATCTAAATTCACAAGATAAAACATAGATTTTTTAAAGACGAAGAAGATAATCAATAGAGAGGTCAGAGAAACAAACCCTTAAAAAAAGCATTTATTATAATATCAACAGGATATAATATAGCTAAACAATGTTTATATGACATAGTAATATCATTTTTTAGGTAATAAAAATAAATGGAATGGTTACATACTCATGAACCAAGCAAAACACTTTTCATGTTTTTTTTTTCTTTTACGGTAGAGCACAGAACTTGGAAAACAGACACAACCACTAATGGCAAAAGGATTACAGCATCCTGCAACACACAACTCAATAATTCAGTTGCCAACATGATTTTAAGCAACTGAAATCAATTATGTACACACAAAAAATTTTTTTTTATTAAACAATCTTTTTCCGAAGTATAATAAAAACAAATTTCCCATTTCACAATTCCTCAACATATAAGATTTAACTCAGAAAAAAAAGGATTATGAAGTTGGTGCCAAAGCTATTTAAATGTTGAATTTTACATATACTGTGCAGAATAAGAAACCTATTTTGGACACACACAAGTGCATAATGACAAAATTAAAGATTCATTCTATAAATCTTCTACTTCTTGAGTGGTGGTGCTACTATAATGCCACATACAACAACAATAATAAGATTTGCAACAAAATCTAAGTCTACAAACATTCAAAGGACATTGGAAAATTTCTCATTTTGTCCATCATTATATCTATAGAAAAAAAAGAGAGAAAAAAAAATTTAAACAAAAATATAATTATTTCTTACATATTGAACTGGTGAATTTGATTAGAAATGCTATCCTATAAAACCTTACATTCTAACTTAATAAAGGGAGATTAAAACACGATAATAAACTTGTGGCTAACATTATTCTCAATCAATATTGGTCAATGAGTATTATCCTCCTTTACACTTTGTGTCAGGAATATCAATGCGAAAACTAATAACACCCACACATTATATGAAGTAACAAATTTGAACTATATTTCTGAAATCGCTTCGTTGTTTATTCTGCAAAATAATTAAGTCTCTACGAGACTGATATCAAATAAAAAGCTACATGATTTACTCTATGAAAATAAATAAATTTTTCTCTACACATAAAAAATTCTCAAAATAAAAAATATCATTACATGCATGACGGCTAACTTTGCAGATTAACGAAAAATAACAATATTAGTATGTTCTCCTCCAGGGCTGTTTAGCGGTAGAGATGAGAGTAATTTATAATGGAAAGAAGGCTAGTTAACAGACTTTGAGATTCACTGAAGGTAAAAAAAAAAAAAAAAAAACCCCAACAGGACATCACTATGGAATTTAAAATTTTCCTAAATAAGCAACATTAGCATGTCTTCAACAAGGCCCCAGAATTGGCCAATTACGAGACCCATTGTTATTCGAGAATGTCCACGCAAATTTGCTTGTCATTTGAAATAATGAATTCAATTCAGTCCAACACCTTTCATCCAGTTAAAACGCTAAAACAAAAAAAAATCAATTCTGCTGCCTCAATCCATAACGTAGAAGTCACACAAGCACCAAAGTGCATCCTATCCTGGCTATTTTGCAAGGGCAAATAAATTTCACACAAGCAATATTTGCAGATGTTACAAGAAAACATTATTTCATACGAACCAACCCGGCACACATTGAATTTAATGGGGCATTTTTTTTTTTTTTAACCATTACAATCATGAGTTGTTGGTCAGCCCAAAATTCATTTAGAGACATAGATCTACAGGATTTTTTTGCATTGTTTTTTTTCAGAATAATTTAAACCAAGCACTCGTTATATTTCTATCACACCATTGGTAATCGTTTCCTATTTTCACGGCCTGGTTTAATCAAATACAGTGGGTCCTTGTTTTACACCATGTGCTAACATCGCAATGTCCTCGGTCACTCGTATTACATATTAATGACCGAATACTAGTATTTAAACAGCAAGTCTTCCCTTGCATCTTATGGACTCTGAATTTTCCCCTTACCAAACGTCCCAAGTTTAATGTTGGTTAACAATTATATTCCCATATTACTATATATATACTCACAATTTATACCCTTCTGTTATTTCTGAACTATGTTTACATTCATGTTATCATCACAGTTGACCTTGACCTCTTCGACTATTTTACCATGACACTTGAACTTGTCACTGCTGTGCTGATGGTTTACACATAATTGTCAGTCATAGTTAGAAAAATTATGAAAAAAAAAGAGGTCAAAAAGAGTTCATAGACGAAATAGGAAGATTTTGCTTAAGTAACTGTCAATTGATTCTGTTAAATGTTACTTGAATAAACCCGAAATGCATTCGAGCAGTGCAGCATTTACTTATCAAGCATGTATTCAAATAATTCCTGTTTTTATTTTCTTTGGCAGTTTAAAAAACCAAATGCACATCATAACATTCAATGCATTTAATAAATGAAGCAACAGATAAGACCAGAGCAAATTTTATCACGGAATTATTATTTCGGTTCACAATTGATGGTATTTTCGCAACGCAATCGCTTCTGTGTAATCTATTAATATCATGAAACAGGTACCCACTGTACTTAGCCAACTCATCACATATAAACATCCACGTTTTGATGATAAACGATTCTTACCCATTATACCATTTCCAAAGGGGGCAATTCACTAATTACTAAGATGCATGCTTGTATACAATACAATAATACATTGGGAAAAGCACAGTTTAATACCCTAAATAGAAAGTACTAAATATTTTACATATCTTGAGAGCTGGAAGCAATGAAGCTGTGTTAATTAGGAATAAATAGTAACTAATACCTCAAAAGTTGACCTTCTATTCATTTTTTGAAATTTACACCTAATACACTTATAAATAATTTAAGTTAAAATAATTTATGAGTAGAGTAACCTTTTTTCACATTTTCGAATGTCAAATAATAATAATAATAATAATAACAGATCGCCAAAGAAATTTTCTAAAAATATGATTTTCAAAATCTCAATTAAATACTCTGGTAAATGCAATAGCATTTGCTTAAATCAACAACCTCAAAGTATTAATTATTGCGGGCGTTATATAAGAGTTAACAGCAAAGCATTAAACAACAGTTATCCAAACAAAAACAAAACCAAGCGAACAATCCAGAGCAAGTCATCGTCACGTGCTTCTGCTGTTTCATGTAATACCGATCATTTTTAATGAGTAAATCACAGAATCATAACAACAGAATATATGGTCAGCATTCAATCAGCATCAATAATCATACACGTCATCTTCCGTACATTTCGCTAACTTTAAACACGACATCCATTACTCACATGACCAAGCATGAACTCTAAAGCAGAACAAAAATGCTATCAATATCGTTAATAGTTCAAAAAATTTTTGTCTCACATAAAAAGAGGTTATATTTCAACACATTATCTAGGGTATGCGGTATGTTCCAAAGAAGCATACCGTTCACACAAGAGCACAAACGGCTCTTCATTCAGAAGGTTGTATCGAGTGCCGACTGCTTGACTCTCCAGAAGAACTTGCCCCTTCATTGTTGTCAAGGCCTGTAAAAAGAAAATGACAGAATGTCAACGGCCTCAAAACATATATATATATATATCTTCGAAATAGAACGCTCTTCGGCGACGCACAAATATTTAAAAGCATTGATATAGATTTTTAAAACATAGAAACACAAAGAAAGGACAATCAAATATGTAATTTTGACATTTCGACGGCATGGCCATCATCATCAGAATGCCGTTCTTGGAGGAAGAGCAGAGAGGACATGTGCGGCGGAGGGGTGAGGGAAGGAGAGTTAAGGAACAGATAGGAAATGAACATGGGCGTGGGAGTGGATTATGTAGGCAGCTACTGGATGGATTCAGTGGGCCTGATTCAGCCCAGGCGGTTTAAATGACTGGAGCACCCAGATGTGCACCATCTCATGGGTTCTCACCTCTATGCTACTTGCAGATTTGGGAAGGGTTTCAACCAGCGAAACAGAGAAGCAGTCACTGAAAGATTGGTCATGGGAAGCAGTATGAGTAAGGATGGCATAAATAAGAAAGGTGGGAGATTTGGTGGAATATCGGTGGTTATTCATGCGGAGGGAAAGTGTGGTCGTGCATTCACCTACATAGAAGGCAGAGCAGAAGTTACAAGAGAGGCGATATATAATGTTTTTTGAGTTGCAGGTGGCATCAGGTTGGGAATTGGTAGCGGGGGAGGTGGTAGGTCTTAGAAAGATGGCAGCACTTGCAGCGTGGGGAGTTGAATGGTGCAGACAGGGGTGCCCACACGTGGTCTTTTCAGCTTGATGATGTCTCGCAAGTTTGATGGGCGTTTAAAAAAAACAGAGGGACATTGTGGAAATAGAAGTGATGTGGACTGACTGTTATTGATAATTGGGAAGAGTACACAGATTATACGTTTAATTTTGTGGGTTCCGGGGAAGAAAGTGGTGATAAGGTTAGGGTATCCGCATTTCTTGAGAATATCATGTAGCTGGTCCATGTATTTCTCTTGGGAGGGGGTGTTTATTTCACAGATTCTAGGCTTTATTTGTGGGGAATGGAAGTGTATAGGGATATAACGTCTATTGTGGCCATGAGAATGGTCGTGTTGTGAGGAATTGGGATTTAGTGTAAATGTTCCAGAAACAAGTACCAATCTTTGATCTGTGAAGGGAGTGAAGTAACTATGGGTTGAAAGTGGTGGTCTATTAATGTGGAGATTCATACAGTGAGTAAGTTGATGCTGGAGACAATGGGGTGTCTGGGGTTATTGGTTTTGTGGATTTTGAGTCAGAAATAAAATTGGGGGTTTAATGATTAGGTGGAGGAAGAATGGATACATCTTTGGATGAAAGACCTTCTTTAGGACCAAAATTGGATAGAATAGAGAGAATTTCCTTCCTTTCCTCAGAAAGAGATAAGAAGGGTTGGGATCTTGGAGCAGGGAGGTACAGCAAGAAAGGTCGTTTAATTGGCATAATGCCTCAGCGTTGTAGTCTTTTTTGTTCAGCACGCCAAAGGATGACCCGTTGTCCACCATCAAGATTATTACATTTTTGTTTAACGCTAAACAACTTTGAGCTTGTCTTTCAGTGGGGAGAGGTTTTCTGGTAGCCTTAAGGAATCTAAAATTTTTTAATCAGAAATCTTTGTCTGAATGAGATTGATTAAGATTTCCATTGTATGGTCGGTTAGGAGTGGTTTGGGTTCATTTTCTGAGGCTGGATGGAATCAGGTAAGTACTGGGTTAATGGTGGAAGAGATCAAAGGAAAAGGCTGCCATTTCCAATGAGCATGCCTGCATAGATTCTAGCAAAAGTTTCAAGTGTCAGTGACGATGCTAAAGTGGTTGGTTCTAAGGGTGGGGGATAAGGAGAGGCCTTAATTTAGTAATGAAAGCTCACTATTGTCAAGAGGCACGGACGAAAGGTTCCCTACCTTGTTTTTGGCTTGGGGTGAGGGGTGCTGGGTTGGTAGCTCTTTTGGTTGCCGCAAGGGGAAAACACATGTTTTGTACAGAGGATAGGGTAGGCTGCAAAGGGCGGTAAGATCCGGTTTTGAAAGAAAGAGGGGTGAAGGTTCGAGTGGGAGGTTGTTTTAGAGGCAAGGAAAGTTCCACGCGGAAGAAAGACTGGATAAGTGTGGAGAGTTTTTTGAGGAGGTTCTCGCATCTTTGAGTGAGATTTCAAAGATGCCGAGGCAAGTATTTGGTACCAATCAGACTATTCCCCATTCTCAAAAGTGAAATCCTCCCTCAAAGGATCCACCATAGGTCCATAAATACCCTCAAAGAAGCTTGGGAAGTTTGTTCGTATTTTGCCCCATTCTCAACTTCAGATTTTGCTCCACTTGTACCCACGATTGACACTCGATGAAAAATTAGCTAAAAACACTGTCACAATCAAAATGACATAACCATCAACTTTGAATTCATGTTATACTGTTAGCTACTGATGCAAATCAAAGTATTATATGCATCCCAGCAGGAAGACAAGGAAGAAGATAGGTTGATAAAAAAAACATAAAAAGGAAGCAAAGAATGGGTGGGAGATGGTAATACAGAAATGAGAAACTAGAAGGAGCATGAAGGATTGGCAATGGGATAAAAAATTGAGAAAGCAGTGGGGATATTCAACCTAGTTAAGATAATGGGAGATTTGGCAACATAGCTTTCAGCTTCATGAAGTGGATGCAGTACGCATCTTGAGGGGAGGGGGGGGGGGTAATTAATCAGTCCAGTCAGAAGCTAGAAGCTATTTACCCCTGATAAACCCTGGTTGGTTCCTCCCAAGTCATGTGCTAATGGCTCCCACCCCCAAATAACTTGGGTGAGCCCCTGAGTCTTTGAGGTATTTGGAAATGATAATGGGAGTGGATCTTCATAATGTGAGGGGATTATTCATATTACTATTTGTGCAATGGCAACATAATACTCCATCACTGTTCTTACAAAAGGTATGAAACCCATCTACAGCAAGAGTCGTACTGTGAATCACATATAATTCTACCATCTACCAAATACCTGAAACCCCTTTTCACCATGTCCATTGCCAACATAGAAATCTCCCTAATCCTACACAATGCCATAACAATCAACATATGGTTTATCTTTTATTTTTTCAATTTCCTTCTAAAACTTACAATTTCAAAGTGTAAACATTTTCCAATGCAAAAATTGACACAATTGAATAAAACAAAATAAAATAAAAACCGATAAATGTTACATCAATGACACAAACACAATATCACTTCAAAGCAATAACGTGATTTGGCTTGGAAGGGGTATAATCTATTCGAATTTTTTTATACACGAAAGTTTTGCATTTATTTTCTGTATTATAAAAAATAATCATACAGAACACTTCACTAGTTACCTTTTTATTCGGCTTTTGTTAAATAATTAAAACAAATTCGTTTCATGGTACTTTGAGTTAGTCTACACATGTATTCCGGATGCTGTGTGACAGACAAAGTCAAATCTGACAACCCTGCATTATATCCTTCTAACTTATGCAGCCCCACACAGGTCAAACGTGACACTCGTCTGCATAGGAGGCAGGATAACGAGAATTAAAGAGTTTATCAACATTCTTGATCGGCTATCAGCCCCATTCTCCCTAATAAGGGAAGGGTTGTTTAAGAAATTAACATCCCCCCAACATATAGAGAATCTATTGTCTTATACAAAGAAATGGCTGTCACAATCGGTTCAACTATTTTTTAATTGCCCAAGGACATGTGAAAAAGAAAGGTAATACGTAGAGTAAAAACTCATTAAAAAATAGGTAATCTACCGGTTAGAGTAGGTTTTGGATGGACACAACTAACACATAAATGTGTTCTCTCTCCTAACAAAACACAACCCAACACATCCTATTCTACCACAAAGCCCCTCTTCAATTTTGCATACTTATTTCCTCCCTTCATCCCATCCAACATCCCTATCCTATTCTTACTGCTTCCTCGTTTGCCCAAAATTTGCCCTCTACTACAAGCTTCAACATCCCATTGCCAATCAATATGCATTGCATCCATCTTTCCTGCCTCATAATGGTTTCTCCCAACAAACCTCTCTTCTCGCCCACCATACAAAGTACTTCCTCATTTGTTTTCTTCTCGGTCCATTTCACCTTCTCCATTCTTCTCCACACCCACATTTCAAAAGCCTCCAATCTATGTCTTATGATCCTTAGAACAACTTTAGCTGCGTGGGATATCAAACTAATTGTCCAATAGTCCTCGCATGACGTGGCCTTTACCTTTTTCGGAATAGGAACTAAAACTGATCTCACATAGTCTTCGGGCCAGATTCCCTCCTCATAAATAC